>NW_012156501.1:60779-98510 GCF_000151545.1 Saprolegnia parasitica CBS 223.65 | reverse complement strand
ATAGATCGATCGCCGGCCCTTTACGCGGTCTTCGCGCGTCTTCTTGCGGCTCTTGGCCGACGACACCTCGACGTCCATGTCCAAGCCCGCCGTGATGTCCTCGAGGTCGGCCTCGACGCTCGGAATCGCCATCTCGCGGACGTGCATGGTGAGGTCCCGCCGGGCCTGGCGCTGCCGGGCGATTGCATCTTGCCGGCGGCGCTCCTGTCCTTCGTCGGCCGACCGGCCAAGGTGCTTCCAGCCGTCCGGGCGCGAGCTCATGCTTCTTGGAGTTGCACACTGCAAGCACAAGTCTCTCCTATTTAATATTTATATCATGTTTTAAAGGTTGGCTAGATGCACGCAACCCAAGCTTTTGATGGCAATCGCTGGACATGAATGAAGGCCAAGATTTCCACCAACCAATAAAGAATAGCAAATATCGACATATCAAGAGGAGTCACGTCATGCGAAGGAACGCAAAGAGCCCATCGGTGCTACTGGATGCTCTTGCTGCGAGGGATAGTATCCTCGACAAGCTGGGCTGGTTTTGCTGGCATTTCATTGGTGGAATCGCGATCTTTGAGACGACACGCCTGACCAACGACGACGACGGCGAAAGAAGAGGAAGGCGGGTCTCTGGCCCTTTGGACACCACTATGTCTCAAGGCACCAGAGTCATACTGCCATAATTTATGTTGCATATTCATTCACGAAGCGTCGCTGCAGACACGTGTTCAAGTCCATGTGCCCGAAGTGCCACCGAGGTGAAGCGTGCGAACCGTTGAGAGCGAACCTCGGTTCCAGCCTGGTGGCGGTGTGGTCATCTAGCCTCTTCCTGCACTTGTGCTGGAGACAAGATCGATCGTTGACGTCACTCGCTAGCTCACGCCCTACTGCCCATCCGCACACGATCCGCCTTGAAACGTTCACAAAAGATAGTACTTTCTACCCCGTCAAAGATATCAAGAAAAATATTGTCCTGCATATTACGCACATACTAGTGTAAAAGAGAGAATACGTCTATCGAAGCAAAAGCGTGGTCCATCGTCGCCGGCGCTGCTTAGAGTTTGGCGGCTGGAGTCGACAGCAACACGGCAATGCCCGTCGAATCCAGCGCGACGACATTGTCATCGCGATCCCCAAAGCGGTTGCGATGCCGACGCACGCTAAAAACGGAAACGACGACGAGCGCGACGAGCGCAATGGCAGCGAGAGCGATCGCAACCGTGCCACCCGGTGAGAGCAGAGTCGGTGGCGCCTCGACCGCGGCATCCGACTGCATCGCCGCCGCCAAGTTGACGGCCGCGGGCGCCGGCGTGGTCACGTTCTCAGCCTTCGTTTCAGTTGGCGGCGGCGGTGTCGTGCGCGGCGGCATCGTTGCTACGTCGCTTTCGTCGATTTCGCACGGGTACTCGTCGTCGTCGTTGTCCAATTCATGGGTCGGGTACGTGGGTGCCTCCGTCGTCGACGATGTTGGTGCGTCCGTTGTCGGTGTCGTTGGTGCATCTGTCGTCGGCGTCGTTGGTGCATCCGTCGTTGGTGTCGGTGTCGGTGTCGAGGAGGCAGGCGTCTGTGTCGTCTCGGGTGCTGGCGTCACCTCGGGGGCCGTGGTTGCCGGAGGCGGTGCCGGGACGGGGGCCGCGGTGGCTTGAGGCGGCGCGCCACCGATCGGTGCAGCGCCTTGCGCGACGTAGTAGCCGTTGTTCCAAAGCGACGTAAACCCTTGTGGGAAAAACTGGCCGGCGCCAGGGCCCGCCATTGCATCCGAAGAGCGCCCGCTGTCGGTGCACTGTCCGTCGCTCTCACCAGGTACCTTGAGCCAGAGGTAATAGTCGACCAGCGCATGGTTGGTCGTATCGGTCGGCGGCGCGCCGATACCTGCCGACTTGGCGTTGCACCACTCGTTTTGCGGCGACCCGCGGTAGTTGCGCGAGGTGTCAATGACGCAGTGGAGGCCACCGGTCGCACTCGAGTACGTGCTGCAGACACGAAGCATGGCGTCGTTGGACTGGTAGTTGGACGTATTGATCGAGATGCCGGCAAGGCGGCCGGCTGATTTGAGCGTCTGGAGCACCGAGATCGCCACCGACTCGGTGGCCCAGCCCGCCACGTCGACATAAATGTGCGCGTTGGTGTTCTGACTCAAGACCGTCACGGCGGTCTTCAAGTTTAATTCGTACGCGAGGTTCACGGCGCACCCTTGCTGGGAGAGGAGCCCAAGCGCGTCGGGCTCCACAATGTAAATGACTTCGCGGGATCCGACCGCCGACACGATCGTTTGGAGCCAGCTCGTATACTGCTCTGTGTTTTTGTTGGTGCCGCCGCCCGAGTAGCCCGCCGCGCAGTCTTTGTTGGGGAGTCCGTAAATCACAAAGATCGGGACGTCTCCGTTGCCGCATTTTGAGAGAACGCCAGGCACGGGGTTGTGGCCATTGTCGTTGACCCACGTGCCAATCGGGCTCTGCTGGAGCACTGAAAGCGCGGTCGCAAGCGCCGGGTCGGAGTTAGATGTGTACGAATACGGTGGCACGACGCAGAGGTTTCCGAGCGCGACGGGTAGAAACCACAAAAGAATCGTCGAGAGCTGCATGGCTGATTAATTGCACTTTAAACGGTACGCCGGGCACAGACGTCGCGTGTAGAGCACCACGTCGAATGGGGAATGCCAACAGTACGCGACCAGCGCGCAGCTATGTTTGGACGCGGCAGCATGGCGCGCCAACATGGCCGTGTAAGATCCAACACTAGCCAATCAGAACGCACCGAATGAAGCGTTGCCATTATGGCGGCCATACTAGCTTGCCCGTCAAGAGAAAGGCGGGCGGTTGGTTTCCCGTAGCTTGGTCGGGCCTATTCTTGCAAGCGCAGCGAATGGAGCACCATGCGTTGCAGGACGCGGTGGCGGAACAGGACGTCGTGGGGAGTAAGAACTTCAACGGATATAAAAAACCTGGCGGAGCGCGATGGGATCGGATTGGAATACAATGGACACGTGGAAGTGGATGGTCTTGGGTACGCTTGACGACCGGCACAAGCCGCTTTCGACCCTGGCCTTGTTGTTGAAGTGAGTTTATGTACATATAATAATGCACACGACATTGGTTTTAGCGATGGACTCTCGACTCGGAGCGTGTTGCGACCTACGGCAGCGACGACGGCTCGTGAAGGCGAGATATAGGGATGACACAGGCCCCTTGTGTGCTCATGGTCAACAGTACCATGACCATGCTTCTTGAATCGCCCACCTCTTGGTTGGAATGGACATGACCATGGAGCACGTCCGCTGCAACCCGCTTCAACGATGCAACCACGTCGGGTTCTGCGCGACCACGCCCACACACAAAGCTTCGTGCAAGTATTAGTACCAGTGTCTTTTGCACGGGTCCGGAGGTCATTCAACGCCGTGAAAAGGGTGCAAGCCGTTGACCATCTCGCATTGACATTGAGCTCGTCTTTTTCGCGTCGCATCGACGCGGTCGACGTGGCGCAATCAAGATTCCCATGGTGGCCAACCAGCGCTGAGTCACGCCAAACCAGATGCGTGAGAAGACGTCACGTGATTGGCCACGAGCCGAGTGCTGGCAACCCATTGCATGCGCTACGCCCGTCTCTTTTTTTGGCGCAGGCCCTCGGCAACTGGCCGACGACTGGCATGTACAATCTGTCCTTCGCTCGGAATCGTCGAGGGCGATCACGCTAATAGTATATAAGGTGCCCTTGTGGTGCATTAAAACCGAGAAGATCGCCTCGTCGCGCACGGTCTGAGCAAGCCGAGAAGGTGTGGAGGCGTTGGTCACACGTTTCGTACCCAGCGCATCACGCGACAGTTTATATTACAGCGAACACTGTCGACAAAGCAATGTTCGCATTGTATGACGGCCCGCGGTGATGCTGAATTTAAGTTTGCGCGAAAAAATATGCATTTAAGTAGAAGGCTACTTAAATTAATTGAAGAATAATAAAACGCCCACTTCTTGGTGGAATGCAGCCCATTCCACCCCGCGCGCTTTCCAGGCGCCCATACAACGAGCAAGACGCTAAAAACACGCCACTTTCCGGATACGAAGCGCCAAAAACGAGCTACTCGGGCGTCGGACGGTGCAGCACTGTAGCCAGTGGGCCGCCCACCGTGCCCCGTCCCCACAAGGAACCATCCTCCTGTGCCCATCGTACATCCTCCTTCCCACTATATGGCACCAGGCAAGGTCGCTTGCGGGGATGAAAGGAAATAACGGTACATAGTCTATTAGCACCGAAACCACCGCCACCATTGCAACCACGGAATGCTTGCCACAACGGCAAACCTCAACAACAAGCAAGTTGACGCATGGGTCCAGACGACGAGACCAAGCACGTTCTCAGCGCGTGCTATGCACGGCTACTATCGAAAGCGTTCTCTCTTCTTGCCAAGCCAGCCTTGGGAAACACTACATAGCCGCGTCGTTGTCGTCGCAACAAATAGGGATGCATCCGATGCTTCGGACAGGCGCCCATCGGTGCCATCCCCATAAAACTCTTCCTCGCATGAGGCTAGTAGATGCGCGTGGGACGAGGGCGTGCACGGCGCTGGCGTATCCGGACCGAAATGGCGTGCGTCTAGACACAGCAGGGGTGGATTGCCCAATAAAATACGTTGGGCAATTTAATTGAAGGGTAGACCTGATCGGACCAAGTGGGACCTCTTGCATTCAAGCAATTTCCCTGGGTCCGAGCGAGCATGATGTACCAGCCGGCCCTCCTGCAGACGCCGTCCCGGCGACCCGGCAGCCATGCGAGCTCGACGTCGTCCTCGGACCATGCGACGACCGAGTACTGGAAGCAGGTAGCTCCATGCGCTTCCTCGGCCGACGACGGTCCTCATGGTACCCCGCTTGTAGCATGGCGCGCTCAAGATGTCGTACCTCGACGACGTGCATGCGGTGTACGCGGCCTTCCAGAAGATCCTCGGGTCACGGGACCTCGACGAGCGCCGCAAGATCGCGCACCTCATCGAGTACGTCTCGTTCTGCAAGCAGGTCCTCGAGGAAGACGCGGCGACGCATGCGATTCGGACGTGGGAAGAGCTCGCGCGCGTCCGCAAGTACATCTCCAACATTGTCGTGCCCTATGTGACCAAGCTCTCGACGGATGACCTCCCCGAGCGCGTCGAGGACGACGACACGATGGGCCGCGACTCGATGGACTCGCTCGGGTCGCCGCCGCAGCACGAGACCAACCATGTGAAGGTCATGTGGACCGGTCGCCGCCACGGCGACCTCGGGCAGCGACCACAGTTTAGCCTTCCGCCGCCGTCGGTCATGGACGACCGCAGCAGCATGACGTCGTCCGAGAACACATATGCATCGTACCACACGGAGAACGGCATGGACTACTGGCGCTCGGTACGTGCCTACGTTGTGTGCAGTTGTATCTAAGCATGCGGCGCATTAGCATGGAGCGCTCAAGGACGCCCATTTCGCCAACGTCCTCGCGGTCCACGCGGCCTTCAAGCAGCATTTGAGTCGACCGGGCGCCGTCCAGAACGAGCAGCGCCAGAAGATCGAGTACCTCATGGGCTACGTCGAGTTTTGCCTCCACGTGCTCCAGGAAACACCGTCGTCGCATCCGCCGCGCTCCAACGCCGACTTGCGCCGGCTCACCAAGTCGATCCACAAGATCATCACTCCCTACATGCACAAGCTGACGCAGTCGTCGTCGCTCTCGTCGGTCTCGTCGGCCAGCGGCAGCAAGATGCTGCCCTCGATGTCGGACCAGCTCTTTGCCGTCAAGCACCAGAACCCGACCATGTCACCGAACCTCCGCGACGACCGGCAGCGACGCCTCGACGCGTACTGGCAACAACACACGCAGCTCAAGCAACTGTACTTGGCCAGCGTCGGCGAGGCCTACCGTTTCTTCCAGATGTACCTCCAGCAATACCGTGGGCACAAGTCACCGGTACCTTGTTCTCGCCGCCACGATATGCATATCGATTGATTCATTACATGCATAGGAACACATCCAGGACGTCGTGCATCTCTTCGAGTACGCCGACTACTGCGGTCAGGTTCTGGAAGAGACACCCGCGACGCACGCGCCCCGCGATATCAAGGAGCTCGAGCACGTCTACACGTATATTACGACCGTGATTGAGCCGCACTTCAAGAAGCTCCAGACCGAAGTCAACGCGACCTTGTCGCCACTCCGTGACACGTTCCTCTCGACCGAGATCTCGTTGCCATCGCTCGCTCCGTCGAATGTGTCGTCGGCAGCGCCGCGCACCGACTCTAGCTTTTCGTCGGCGGCCTCGGACGCGACGTCGCAGCACGTCTACTGGCGCAAGGTACACCCTTCTTCATCTTTCGATGCCAAGGCGAGGGCAAGGGCTTATGTCGTGGTCTCCACTGCATAGCACGCGGCCCTCAAGGAGATTTACGGCCAAAAGGTCGGCATGGTGCTCCAGAGCTTTCAGAAATACGTGCAAGCGCACTCGCAAGCCAAGTCGGCGACCGAAGCCCGCAAGCTGGCGCGGCTCTACGAGATGCTCGAGCAGGTTGAATTTTGCTGCGGCATCTTTGCGGAAACCGACCGCACGCACCCGCCCCGGGAAATCGCCGAGCTCGACGCGGTGCACCAGTGCATCACGCAAGTCGTGATCCCGTACTGCCAAAGCGTCGACGGCGGTGACAGCAAGGCCATTTTTTAACAACCATCGCGTCGACGCAGTATATATATAGGGTTAGGGAATGTAGATTGTGTAGCTATAATCGCAGCGACGCACCGGCGCCAATGGCAGCAATCGGGTCGGTGTCGATGACGTCGTATCATTTTGTCGACACAGTACGTGAGCTGTACTTTTGCCGCGTCGTGTCGGCCTCTGCAAGAATGCCTTGCACATGGAGTCCCTCAACACCCATACGCACATCGACCATCGACGCTCACGGTTAGACTCGAGTGCTACGCTTTAGTGATGGAGCAACAGGATGTGGGCTTATCCGCGAACAGGCCTTGAGCAAACGTTTCCGTCAAGCAGTCATCTTGCTAGATGCAAGGGAATAGGACAATCCTAGAGGACACTGCAATTGGAATTGCAATAGACGTCATTACGGACGATCAAGTGTCGCTGGACGATGGGCCCAAGGAAATAAAATCATCAAGGGTCCGCGCCTAGCCAAGGGCACCGAGGCGCCCAACGTGGCGCTTGAAGAGGTTGATGGCCGCTGCTCGTGGGTGAGCTTCGTCCTATCCATGGCTTTGTATTACGTCACATGTGCTCGTCGTCCATGGATTGGTCGAATCGGAACGTGATCTTGCGCGTTGACCCTATCCCTCGCCGGACAGGATTTCGCTGTAGCGTCATCGATTGATGTCAACACACACAAGGAGCGCACGTGCATCATCACTGCTAAGATGAGGATGCTTGCTTTTCCAAATCACACACAGCGACAACACGATACGACGCAGAGATGCAAAACGGATGGGTTTAAATACGGAAACACAAGAGATATACAGAGTCCCATGCGTTGACGAATGCCTCACGCAGCCTGGGGACGGTGGCAAACATCAGGATCGAGAGAGGAATAATGGCATCATAAAAGTACCTCGCTGCCGTTGGTGCTGCCTTCGGAGATCGCCGGCAGCCCCTTGACGCTGGCGAGCGTCACCACCTTCGTCTCAAGCACAATGCTTGTTGGCGCATCGTCATTGCCCGTCTTGCGGCGCAGGAGGAGCTTGGTCACGATCGCATCCGCCGTCGGGCGCTCCGTCGGGTTGAACGCGAGACTCTTGTCCGCGAGGTCCTGGAGCCATCGCGGGCACGTCGGGCTCATGGTCAGGCGCAGCTGCCCCGTGCGGACCTTGGCTTCCACGCTGCTGCGATTGACAAGCTCGGAGTAGGGCTCACAGAGCGTATCGAGTTCGGTCAAGTATATGAGCTTCCAGCAGTCATAAGAATCTGCAATAAGCTCTCTTGCTCGGCCGCGCGCGAGTCGTTTGCGAACGTCCAACTCAAGTCGTCGCTCAACCCGCTCACATCACCGAACGACTTTGCCCGCCATGGCGCGCGCACTAGTTTCCGCATCTGACGTCGTGCTTGGCGCGCTGGGCGACGCTGATTGCATCGACGTCGATGCCGGCGGCCGGTGTCATCGCACTCGCCAGAGAGCTGGCATCGACGTAAGACAACTTGAGCGTGGCGAACATTGCGGGCACCAAGCAACGGTTTGCGCCAACGACATTTCTTGACGGCTTTATTGATCCTATCTTGGGCAGAGCTTGGACGCGGCCACATACTAGTACGAGATCAGCGGCTGCGACCACTTTGCAACGGAAGCGGCTACATCGATTTGATATTTGCACCGCGCGAGACGGCGTGGTACCCAGTACGTGAACCCAGCGACAAACGCTCCGAGTGTCATTTTGCCGGCGTTTTTTGTTGATAAGTACATTATTTCACTGCATTCCAACAAGATGTACACATCCCCAGATTCCTGGAGCTCATGGCGTGGCGCGTCGGGGCGAGCAAGGGTACATAAATCAATTTAGTATGTGCCCTTGGTGCGAGCGCTTGCGACTGCACCTGGACACCGTCCAATAACGTTTGCCTCGATCAACGCATCCGTTCCTCACCTTGGACTAAAGAACAACGGCATCCCACCGCCTCCAATTGGCCATCGATCAAAGGTCACTTTTTGACATCCAAGAAAGTCTCTACTTGGTCGTCGACTCGGCGGCTGGCCCCACTTGCCAAGTATCTGTCGAGAGAGACTTGGCGTCGACGCGGCGTGCGTCATCACGTTCCTTGCGGACGACGACGACGCCTCGTCATCTAGTCTGCAAGAAAATGTGATTGCCGCCACTTTACCATGCAGCTAATAAAATGATTAACGTACAGCAACGGACGACACGAGTTACGAGGGTTAGACACACGAACGAGATGAGTTTCTTCTATAAGAGCGCGGGCTGCTGTTGCGTCGCGAGCTGATGCTGGGTCTCGGCGGCTTTGGACAGTAGCTGCAGCATCATCGACTCGAGGTTGCCCAAGGACGGATCCGTCGTCGTATTCGGGTAGCTCGACGACGCCGACGACGCGACCGTCGACACCGACGACGACGAATAGCCGCGCAAATTCGTCGCCGACCCTCGCGCGCTGCCATGCATCATATTCGCACTTGTCGATGCTGCTGATGACAATGCAATCTTCTTCATGACGATCGTCGAAAGCTTCTCAAGCGTCGCGACCTCGCAGCGCGGATGGGGCACGGTGTCCATGACGCAAATGGTGCCAATGACTTGGCCAAACGTCGGTGCAATCAGTGGCGCGCCCGCGTAGAACCGAATGTGCGTCGGGCCTGTCACGAGCGGGTTCTGAACGAACCGCGGGTCCTTGGTCGTATCCGGGACCACCATGGCTTCCTGCGACCGGATTGTATGGGCGCAAAAGGCAATGTCGCGCGGGATCGCGGCCTCGGTGAGGCCAATGCACGCCTTGAACCACTGCCGGTCGTCGTCCATGAAGCTAATGACACCGATCGGGCACTGGAGCGCGTTCGTTGCGAGCTCACAGATGCTGTCAAAGCCATCGTCGCGCGGTGTGTCGAGGATGCGCATGGCGCGCAGCGCGTCGAGGCGCTCGGGCTCGTTGCGCAAGGTCGGCGGCCGCGGCCACGGGTAGACCCAGTTGTAGTCGAGCTCGTACTCGACCGTGAAGCGAAAGTTGTCAAGGTCGTCGTCGTCGTCGCGCAGCGTAGCATGGTGGTGGTCGTCGTCGTCGTCGTCGAGATAGTGGATCGTCTCGTGGTGCTGGTGCGGGGCCTTGGCTAGCGACTCGATCGACTTGGACGAGTCCATCGCGTGCTTGGCGTACGGCTCGATGGCGCCGCCGCTGTGCGAGGCGGGCGCGAGCTTGGACGACGACGACGACGAGAGCGACGACGACGACGGTTTGGTCTGCCGCTCGTTCGTTGACGAGAGACACGTCATGCATACTTTGACCTCGCGCAGCCCGACGCGCGCGGTTTCTTCGACGAGCTTCTTGAGGAGGCAGCTGCCGCAGACCACTTCGCCGCACTAGGAGTCGCAGCATGAGAGGAGGTGGCAGGCATGCGCCGCACGTACGAGCCGGCAGTGGTGCTTTCGCCGAAACTTGCTAAAGTGGCGGCTGCACACGTAGCAGTCGTCGCGGCTGTCGTCGGGCGCCCACATGGCCTTCTCCATGAGGTCGTTCATCGAGAGCGCGTTGTTGACCTCGCGCTGTGCCCACGCCATGCTTATGTGCAAATGGCGTCTCCCGGGGTGGCCGTAATACGGATAGGTGCGCCGTGTATCCGGATGAAAAACAGGCCACGCCGTGTGCAATGGCCGACGCCAGCGCGGCGCGGCACACGATTGGCTAAAATCCAAGTCCATCGATTTGCTTTCGTAGCCGACATACAGAGGCCAAGATGAGGGACACGCATTCCGGTGCAACCACCCTGCACTCGTCTCTGAGGCGGCGGCTGCTCGGACGCGTCTTGTAGGTCGTTGCAGGCATGGATTCAAACGTATCGGTACAATAGGTAGCTTCCATGCGGCCATAGCGGCGGGCTACCTTTGCCAACTAGAGAGAGCATGGTGTACGGTACCTGGGACGTTGGCTTGGCGGATCTACAGATGTTACAGAAGACAGTGGTGTGCCACATCGCAGGCTATCGCTTCTGCCTTTGGTGATTGGTTGGGTGAAGCGTCAACACAAATCCAAGAGGAACGAGGGACTGGGCACCGCACTCGTCCATGCGTCGCGGTGGCTCGCCAAGGAACTGGCAGCCGCGAGTTCTCGTGATGGTGATTATGGCCTTGTCCCATGCCTCACGGCTTGACGCCAGGCTGCTACGGGTCCGCACTTCAACATGGATGGATGGACGCTCCAACGTTCCAATACAAGCACTGCCATGGGTGCATCGGCCCTTGATTCTCCACCCACGTTCTCTTCTTGCCTCTTGGCGCGTCTTTGCATCGAGCGATTTCTTCCAGCAGTCACGAGTGCTTTGGTGTCGGGGGTAGTAGTACTGGTATGCACACCTGCTCACATACATAGTGGCCTATACACGTCCCTTTGTGGTGCGGCTGCCTTGCAGTAGTACATATAGCAGCCGCAGGGCTCGCGTACTTGTATTATGCTCACCTCGTGGGCGCTGTCGGCTAGAAGACGAGGATAACGGACGTACCCAAACCCCGCATCTGGGGTGCCACGACAAAGGGACAAGCGCGCTGTAGAGTGAGCTACACGTCGTCGTCGAAGGTCCTCGGCCGTGACTTGAAGCCCTCGTGCCCCACATCTCCATCATAGTAGTACCAACACACGGTTATTTGTTCTTATGGAACCAATGGCTCGTCACGTTTCGTAATCTCGTGGTGGCACATCAAAAAGGGGAAAGGCAGCGAGGTTAAAGGAGAGAGAAACGTACTTCCATGTCGATGGCGTGCTCAATTTGTCACTGTGACGAGATGAAACCAATGCTTGCGCTGCGGGGCAGAATCCCATGCTACCGCGTACCGGTAGGTCTGAAGGCGAACGGATACCGCGGCACTCATCAGTCCGACGGAACAAGCAGCTGCAACACAACAACTTTACATTTACCAGCGTCAAAGTGGTTTATGTAGCAGCATAGATGGATGGGCGACCTTTCGCGCCAGAAGCAGCGAGGTCCCTTCAATACCGTACGTACGTTGTATCGGATCACCAATACGGTACTATCAAGGCGTTGAAGTTGAAGCGACACGACATGCAAGGGTGCCTGCAGAGTCTATTTGGCAGGATGAAATTACCCATGACCCTATGTAATAGTTGGCACGCGACAAATCTGCAGAACGCACATCGTGCGTGATTACGTGCTTCGCAAGCGGACTGAGTAAGGCTTATGGCCCTCGCTGCATAGCGCTAGACATATTGCATTCTAGTGCCATTTTACTATAGCATTCCAGTGGAACTTTGTTGCCTATTGCGTCGAGTCCTTGATGGCGCGAAGAATCAGGCCCTTAGATCCGATCTCGATGCTGATTGGCGGAATAAAATGACGTGGCAGCCTCAGAATGCACCTTGGACCGACATATCCGCGTTGCCGACATTCCTTGCGGCGCCTGGTCGTCGAGTGTCAAAGCAAAAGCGTATCACTAACGGGAACATGAAATCACGTGTCTTGGCGTCCGGCAGGGTGTACATCCAGCGTAGTTGTCGTCACGGGGGCGTAGGTAAGGCAAAACCAGCCCATCTCCGCGCTAGCGTTTAAGCTCGGGGGCCTCATGTGCTGCTCGGCCACGAGGGCGGTCACCTCTACGCTAGAATAGCGTAGGCAATGGCGCATACTCTTTTGCGTGTCGCGATGTGCTGGTTGTAAAGCGTGCAGTCCAGAGCCTGGTAGTTGAGAGCCGCATGCGGTCGACGCAAGGACAGCTCGTTGTGGATATGATGTGTCGCTCCATCTCGCTTTTAAAGCGTTTTATTTCGGCCATCTCCCAGGCAACGTGAATGCCGCCTTCAGGAGCATACAGCCTACGTAGTACAAGAGAGTGTCATCGCCACGAATGACAACACTGCAAGTCGATTTACACCATCACTCTCCGCGCCATCAACGATAGCATCACTCACGCGAGCAGGAGTGGCCCATATCGCTCGCCAGGCGATCACGTCGGCACTACCGCGCTTTTAAACATCGAGAATGATCTTACTTGGTTGTTTCGTGACACGTCAACTTTCCTTTATTCTAACCTGAGCAGATACGACATGACTACTCTACGTTGCAGCACCCGCAAACGTGCTACCATCAATCCTATCCGTGTTTTCTGCGTCAGTGTCGCATTGCCAGCAGCGCATATCTTCATCCTCGTCCTCGTCGTGACAAAAAGCATTAGCGACATCGTCGTCAATGTCATTGTCTTCGGTCGCCCAATCGCGGACACGGAGCCGTGTCACGTCGCGACAGTCCTTGCGCGATGTGTAGCGCGGCGCGTGCTTGCGGTACGTGCAGCACTTGCAGCGACGCGTCGTCCCCTTGGCCTCGAGCTTGTGCAAGATGCGCAGGCGACGCTTTGCGGCTTCTTCTTCGCTAAAGACGACGTCGTCCATCGAGCTTACTTTGGCCCACGGCGAGTCCAACTGCGCGCGAAGCCGGACACGTTCTTGCGCGTTGATGGCCCGCAGCACCTTGCGTCCGAGGCCCAGACTCTCACAAATCTCGAACTCGCGCTCGACGTGTTCGAGGCGATAGCACAGGCGCGCGGCAGCAGCGATTTTTGCTTGCTTGTCGTCGCCAAATGATCCGTGCAGCGCCGCGAGGCTGCGAAGGCGCGCTGCATCGGTCCGCGACAGCGTCTCGAGCGCTGCGTCCGACTCGAGAACGAGCGCCAGATCGTCTGCATCGGCGACGGATGGTACAAAGTGGAAAACCTCCATGCGGGGCGCCACGGCTTGCTTGATCTTGTCCAACCGCGCCAGGCGTGCTTCGCAGTCGGCGCGCGTCATACCCTTGTCCGCGATGACAAACGTGAGGTCATCGTAGCGATCGTCGACGGTCCGAATCGTCGCGCTCGTTGAAACGTGCTCCTTGCGGAGGCTGCTATAGATGGTCTTGGCCTTCCCGACCATTTTATGTAGTGCGAGCTGCGCGAAGGGCAATGTGGGTGTATCCGGACGATGTCGACCCACGGCCATATCCGGATGTTTGAACGTCCCTACGATCACACACAATCCAATTGTCGCAAGGTTCTTGAGAGATTTTGCTAATTTGATGTGTTTGGATCGCCTAAGACCACGCGACCACGCGCGTGCACATGCTTCTTTCGTGGAAACTGCGAGCAAGGTTTATGGAATCGAACAAACATGAAATTGGCTGTAATGTCGACAACTACTCGGCTGCGCGACGGAATTTGTGTACGCAGCTTACTCCCAACGACAAAGTGCTGGTGTCAACTCCGATGCATTCTGCGTCGCGTTACGTACTAGTATGCTGAGTCGATTCTTGCGCTACTACCGCCTACGGTATCGAGACGCTTAGGTTCTTCATGCTCGCGTGGCTCTACCAGTTTGTGGATCTTGTTTGGAAGTACTCTAGTTTTACAGCCAGTGCGTCGACTCTCTCGGTTCGCTCTACAACGTTAGCACTGACTCGCCGCAGTGGCCCTTTCGTGCCATCTCCCGCCCTGGTACGCTCTTTGTTGTAGTTTTGCCAGGGCTCGAAGTGGTGGCTAAAAGCGACCACATTTGATGGAATGATTGATTGAATGATTGATTGATTAATGTATACTAGTACTAGTAGAGTTACTGTTTGTCCGGTCGTCGGGGACATCGTCGCTGTCGACACCTTTTACCTTGTCAACGCCACTGTCGGGCGCAAACTCGGCCGCAACCTCGTCATCGATCTCGTCCTATCACGAAGCGCGCACCCGACGTTATCGCCGCGGCAGTTCTTCCGCACCGCGTGGCGCGTGCTTTTCGTACAGGCAGCACTACTTGCAGCGGCTCGTCACGTCGGCGGTTCCAAGCTTGTGGTGCACGCGCGGCGCTTTTGAGCCTCGTTGTCGCTCAGACTACGACGTCGTGTGAATCGATTTGGCCCATTCCGAGTCGAGAAAGCTGCATAGCCGGATTACCTCGGCGTCGATGGTGGCCAAGGGAAATAATAACATTATTTTCCTTGATGGTGGCGCAAAACGCTTTTGGTCCACGAGCTGCTGTGAATAATGCTCTCGTCGAATCCCGCCTCGGGTGATTGTGTGCACACGTCGTGTCGACGACACAGCGTCGGATTGGATCGGCCCTGCCAAGATTGGGCCAATCACAGCGTGCCAGGTCAGCCAATCAGAAGGCCTGGACGCAATCGTTGGGCGGTTCTGGCTGAAAAAGCGACATGCGCAGCACCACGACCCTCGAGCGGCACTTGCGCCTCGTGTCCGAAGCGACGCTCGTCGGCGTCGTCGTCCTCCTCGTCTCTGCGAGCGTCGTGCTCCCGATGCTCATCACACTTGCCTGCTGCGCCGCATTAACCTCGCTCGCCAGCGGTCTCGACGTAATACCACCCAACGTTCTCGCACCGTCACTCATCGTCTACCGCCTATCGTCCTATTAGCTCCACTGCTCATTCATATATATATATATATATATATATACAAAAGACTCGTGCGATAGTCTAAAATTTGCACTGTCAACGGCGGTGCGGTTTCATTCGACCCATCACCATGAGCGTTTTCCGATGGGCAGTGGCCAACAGGTGACTGGAGCCTATTCATGAGGTCATCTACTAACGTTATCACACTGCACGATGTAGCGAGTGATACCGTAGCTACACGCTTTCACGGGCTGTCTCGACGTGTGAGAATCAACCGAACGCTTTGGCGGAATCGAGCAACCTAGCCCTTGCCTACTCCAAGATCTTCTACTAGTTGTATTACCCGTTGTCGGTGCTACAAGCTCAACCGGCGCTTGGACAGCCACTAGAGATGTCATTTGGACTTGAAGGATGCCGGGTGTAGCTGCCGAGAGACTAGATAGATGCATTCCTTTTTTATTGTTTTAGATCGTACTTGTACATTGCAACACGAATATCGAGGCACTTCGACCGTGCGACGACACTAGTATGTCGTATTAGGCCGAGGCGCGCGCCTGGTCGCAGATGCGCTGCAAGAGTGCCTCGCCGTTCTCGCCCGAAATGACCATCTTTGTCTTGGCCACGAGGTCGATCTCGACGGCGTTCTTCTTGGTCTGGTAGTCGAATTCACGTTTGAGCGCGAGGAGCTTGGCGGCTTTGCCTTCAGTGTTGGCCGCGGCCGTGAGGCCTTCGGCCGCCTTGAGCGCGGCGTCAATGCGAGCCTGCTGCCGGATCTCCTCGGCCTTGATCGTCTGTTCGTACTCGCGCTGTGTCTTGACGAGCAGCACCATCGCATCGTTGCGCATTTTCGTGGCGGCCGTCGACGCCGACGCGGCCGCAATGTCCTTTTGGCCGGCCGCACGGAGGACTTGGGCGTCACAGATCGAGCGCTGGTCGATGCAGAGCACCTCCATCTTGGCTTCGGCGTCGAATCGGAGCTTTTGGCGGCGAATGAGCTCCCGCTCTTGGAGCGCAATGAGGTCCTTGACTTTTCGGTCGTTCTCTTTCTGAATCGCGGTCAGAAGCTGCGTTTCTTCGTTGATCAAAATGCGCATGTCGTTCTCTTGCTTCTTCTCTTGCTCCTCCATCTTGGTCTTGAACGCGGTCGTGTGCTCGAGCGTTGTCGAGAGCCGGACTGGCAGCTCGACGTTGGTGACCTTGACGTTGTGCACAATGACGCCGTAGGCGCAGACCTTTTGGTTCAGGTCCTTCTTCATGCCGCTTGCAAACTCTTCGCGGAGGTCGTGGACTTGGTCGTGCCGCACCGAGTGCACGAGACCGCGGATCGCCTCCTCGGTGATCTGCGAAATGAGCTCGTTGAAGCGCTGCGCGCCGAGCATGTAGACAAACTTGACGGCGTCGTCGGCGGTCGGGCCCACTTGAAAATTGATCGAAATATCAATGTCGACCATGACGTTGTCGGACGTTGCGCAGCGCTTGACCGGCGCCGAGTACGTGACCGCGTGCTTGGTGACAATGTGCGAGACGCGGTAGTACGCGGGCCAAAACATCTTGAGACCCGGCTCGAGAATCCCCGCGTGCGAGTTCCATTTTTGATAGAGGACCCACATGCCCGATGGAATGCGTACAAAGGTGTCGCACAAGAGCGGGTACTTTGGAACGAGCACGAGAGGAATGCTGCCGTCTTTCGTCTTGGCGTTGAACGCGTGCTCGGCCTGCATGTGCTTGCGGATCGTCTTTTGCACGACGATGCTGCGCTGCGTCGACGAGGTCGTGTGCTGGGCGGACGCCATGGTACTAGGCTGCTGCTGGTGGTTAACAGGAAATTGGAAAATGAAGAAAAATGAAGAAAAATGGAGTCGTGGGTTGGTGGAGGTGTTGGACACGTGGATGCACTCAGGATCGATCGAGCGGCGTCCGAGAAGACGACGGCGTGTCGCGGACACCGTGTTCAAGTTTGTGGTGCTGCGGCGTTGTCTAAAGATATGTATATAAATGCTCGCGCGCTACGCTGCCACGTTGGACTGCTGTCTTTTCAACGTGCATCTGATCATGCATGTCCCACCTGTCTTGTGGATGTGGACAAAAATAAAACAGTGTCTCAGATCGTACAACCGCGTGCGATATTTAAATGGCGTTTGACTAGCGTTTTGTATGCTCTTACGATAAAAACACGTGTCCAACACGGTCCATTTTGAAAAATCCAATTGCTGGATACAAGATTCGTTTGCAGTCCGCATCCAGTGCGATCTTTGGAGCTGGGACACACCTTTTCTCTTGAATCTGAGCACAGCTTATTGAAGATTGATCCATGGCAGGTACGTGAGATGCATCTTCACACGTCTGTCCAACGCCCCTCGGTCCTCTGTTGCCACTCCAGCTTGCGACACGGCCAGGCAGGTGCAACAACCCTCCAAGATCGACGTTGCCGTTTGTTTGGATTGCATTTTCATTTTTCAATTTCCCAACACTCGGCATGAGTCGCACAACCACCACCGCCACCACGACCATGGACGCCAAGTCCAAGGCCCAGACGCACTTGATCTTTGATCACATTAAGAGCGCGGACAAGGCCAACGAGAAGTTTGGCTCGTGCAAGGACGGCAACACGATCGTGATGCTGCAGCCAGGCCGCAATCCGATCAAGCCGTATTTGTGCATCCCCGAAGGCATGTATGCGATCGTCCAGCGCTATGGCCGCGACATCGACTACGTCTACCCCGACGGCCGCCACAGCCCGCTCTGGCCCGCAGGGTTTCACATGGCGTCGGTCTTTACCAAGATTGCGTACCTCGTGACCAAGCAAAACGTCGTCTTTGACACGCCGGTCAAGGGCTGCAAGACCGCCGACAACGTCACGGTCCACATTGACATGGGTCTCGTCTTCCGCATCATGGGCGACGAAGAGAAGGGCGAAGACCCCGCGCTCGTCAAGCGATTCGTGTACGAGCTCGGCCCGCAAGGTCTTGAGACGCAGCTTCGGAACGCCCAAGAAGAAGCCGTCCGCGCCCTCGCCCGCAACGTCGAGCACACGGAAGTCTACTCGCTTCGCGACGGCACGGTCAAGGAGCGGCTGGAGAACTCGCTGCAGATGCGCGGCCCGACCGCGCCGCTTCTGCCCCACGATGCAATCCAAGAGGACGAAGAGACGAAGGAAGAGGACGACGACCAGCCGCGTGGGAAGACAGCGCCGGCGCTCGCAATGCCCGTCAAGTACCTCCAGGTCGACGCCTCGGCGGAACATGGCGATATTCCAGCGGCCAAAATTCTGTACAGCGTCACGGAAGACATCAAGCACAACCTCAACAAGCAGTTCAACCCGTACGGCGTCGAGATTAGCACGGTATCGATCACAAACGTGCTCTTGCCGCAAAATTTCGAGACGCAAATGGAAGAAAAGACCACGTACCAGAGCGCGATCAAGGAGCAGACGATGAAGCAGCAGAGCGACATGCAGCTGCTCCAGTACAAGGAAGCGATCGACACGACCAAGCTCTCGAAGCGCATGCGCCGCATGGAAGAAACCGAGGCGGGGAGCAGCCAGTGCGCCGAAATCCAAAAAGACATTGACGTCATCATGGCCGACACCAAGCTCTTGGAAGCACAGATCCAGCAAGAGCAAAGCGTGCGCTGCGCCAAGATTGTCGCGGACGCTGACCTCTCGATTGCCAAGATTGCAGCCGAGACCGAGATGATCCAGACGGAAATCAAGGCGGCTTGCGACGCCGAGGTCATGAAGATCCTCGCCGAACGTGACGCGCTCGTGGTCAAGATGAAGGCGGACGTCGACAGGCTCCAGGCTCTCGGCGATGCCCGCGTGAATGAGATCCTCGCCGACGCCGAAGGCGCCGCGTCCAGCAAGCTTCAGCTCCAGCGCGAGTACTTGCTCAAGATGCAGCGGCTGGACATTACGAGCGCGATGGCCTCGAACGCCGATCTCGTGATCGCTGGCAACGGCAACCAGAACTTACTCGCGGACGTCTTTGTCGCGCAGCAAAAGTCCAATGTGCTCTTGAACATCAATGGCATTGCAGCCTGAACTCGCGCGCTTTTCGTGGCATCTCATTGGAAGGATTAAATTTATTGACGAGTCATACGTTCAACAAGTGTAAATATACTGTCTATTTTTATACTTGACATAATGAGTTGGCTACCTACACGCAACTTTAAGACATTGGCATCCCATGGCCCTCGATCCACAGGACACTTAATACGTCCTTTCATGTCAAAGACAACACAACAATAGAATACAGTCGAAGAATGAAGCGCCATGTCGAGGACGCGCGAGGCAACGGAGACGACTTCGCGTTCCAACTGCCATAGGTGGCGTGCCATTAACCTGCGAAAGCTCGCTGCCATTCGTTGATTTTTAGCCAATGGTAGTCGTTTGTTTCAAACAGTCGAGAATTTGAATTCTAGCCGACGGACCGACGAGGGACATGCCCGAGGGACCGCGCCGGAAGCACGCGCGGGAGCCATCGTACGCGCTCGAAGCGGTCCATGGAAGGTCTATGTTCATGCTTCCTCGTCCTAGGAAGCGGCCCTTCGTCTTCAAGACGCCGCAGAAGGTCGCATCGCCCTTTGTCTTCACGAAGAAGAAGGCGCGTCGCCATGGAGCCATCGACATCCATGAGCATGCCATGGACGACGACGACGATGGTGACTTTCTCGGCGACGAGTCGCTCCTTCCAGAACGCGCGCTCTTTGGCACGCCGTCCCGGGCGAAAGCCATGCGGAGGACCACCCGGCGGGAGCCGACGCCGGACGAGGTGGGCATTCGTGCCAAGCTCGTCGCCAACCAAGAGCACCATCGACTGCAAATGTTCGATACCTTATGTACCCAACTCCACAAACGCATCGTGGCCCAGACGCAGAGCGCGGCCAAGGAAACATGCACAAAGAAGCAAGTGGTCCACGTGCGTACGTCGTCTTGCTGGCGCTTCCCACAGCGCCATCATGGCTTTTGTCCTATCTAGTGGAGAAGGCGGCGGCCGTCATCAAGGACCAGTTCGCCTCCAACCAGGTACATACGCCATACCTCGATCGCCGAATCTAATGGATATGATGTAGCCGACGGAAGAGGAAGCCAAGCCGCAGCAAGAGACGGTCCACGCCATCCTAACCTCGCTGGAAGAAAAGCTCGCCTCGTACAATGCGATGCACGCCTTGCTCTCTTCTAATGTGACTCGACATAGACTGCAAGAACAAGAGAAGGAGTGGCGATCGTTCTTGGAGACGGTGCCGTCGACGTTGGCGGCGTTGGCCGCAGCGGCGCCGCCTGTCGCCACGGAAGACGTGCGCCCCGCGGGCAGCCGCGGGCAGGCGAGTGCGCAAGAGCTTGCGAACGAGCAAACCGCGCTCTGCCAGCGCGTGGTCGAGCTCAAAGACCAGGTTGCATTCTCTCGTGGACTCTCTTGAGCGGTTGGGCCTCATGCACGTTGTAGCTTCGGTTTTTGGACATTTCGATCGAGGACCTCGAGCGCATGATGCACGTCTCACAGGCAACACGGTCGAGTCTCTTTGACTCGTTCCATGAGAGTGAGTTCAAGGGCTACGCCCACATGCAAGCCCCGAAAGACGCGATCAAGGCACTCATGGCGCTCTTCTCGTAATATAATAGTACTACGCTTCTGCTTGTTGTACGCCTTTCGCCTGTCTTCCATCGTCTACTGCGCATCCAACTGTCAACGTCTCGCTGTCCCATGCCACCCGCGTGGCGCTTGGATCGCCTTGCGCCGTGGCTTTGCACCAGGTTGCCCCATCCAACAAGTTCGATGTTGTCGAGCGCTCAAGCGTCGTGGACCCGAGGAGGTCGACATGGCAATGTTCGTCTTCTCTCGAACGTTGCGGTGGCTATAGGAGCGCTGCTACACACTTGCTACTGCCTCATACTCACTGGTCGGCCTTTGCTGTTGTATGAGCTGCTGGCGTCGTTGTCTTGGGTGCGACCAAAGCCTAAAAGGACTCCGTTCCAGTAGCGCGTATACACCAGCCGGTGGGCGTGGGTTGCATGAAGAGGCGGGACCGTCGCCGCGTGAAGAGTCGGCGGCGGCCTCAGGAAGACGCGGCCCTTTGCACGTCGTCGCGACGAGCCAGTTGTCTGTCCTGTCTAGGTCGAGATCGACACTGCATCTGTGGTGCTTCGATCGAAGTTCGAAGCTATCGGGACCATCCGCTAAAATCAAGTAGATTCGGCCAAGGTCAATGGCAAACTTCGAGGTTCAAAGTCACGCCGCACCCATCATGTGGTTTCCATCACAACCAAATCGGACAGGATGCGACTGCTTTTGCGTCTGCTGCTGGCAGCAGCCGTGGCCGTGGCCGCACAAAATGACTCGACGCTGACACTGCCACCGACGCCGACACCACTCGTCACGTCGTCGCCCACGACAGAGCTACCGACGTCAACACCGACGTCAACACCGGCGCCAACACCCGCGCCGACACCGGCGCCAACAGTGACACCGCTACCAACGACCGTGACAATGCCGCCGCCACCGCTTCCAACGACGGCGCGGCCCACACCGCCACCCGTCACACGGCCACCGCGAACACCCGCGCCAACCAAGGCGCCAACGGAAGCGCCGGTCACAGTAGCGCCGTCGCCCGAGCCAACGACCGAGGATGTTGTGCCCACAACCACGTCGTCGCCAACGACAGATGCATTATCATTGACGACGACACTGCCGCCAACGGCAACCCCGCTGCCCGATGTTCCAGCCAGCGTTGCTCCGACCAAAGAAGAGGCGAGTACCGTCGTCCCGTCAACGACCGTGACGCCATTGTCCAAGACGTCGGCCGAGGCACCGGAGAATGCCTCGTCGCTGCCGCTCATTCTGGGGCTCACGGGCGGCGTCGCGGTCGTCGGCATCCTCGTTGCCGTCGTCATCTACCGCCGGTCCAATCACGAACGCGCATCGTCGGCGGCGTTCAAAGCACCGGATGGCGAGCCGTACGGCGGTGGCGTCTCGCCCAGCATGCATCGGACCCACAACAGCTCGATGCACAACACGACGTTTCTTGGCAGCAACGCGCCCTTTACGGCAAGGCGCGCGCCGTCGTCCAACCAGACGCCAGTGCACGCGCTGACGGCATCACCGATGCGCAGCAACCAAGCGCTCTGGGACGTGCTCTTGGGCCGTGATACGATCACGAGCAACCAGTCGCCCAATGTGCCCGTTCAGTTTGGCGGGTCGTCGATCGCAAGCTCGTCTGTGGGCCCCGGGACGTATTCGGAGAGCCACTTGAGCAGCTTTGACTCGTCGCGCGGCCCGAGCAGCCACGCCATCTCCGAGTGCTCGGACATTTACCCGAGCTCAGGCTCGCTCTTTCGCATGTCCTCGCTGCATGCCGGTAGCGAGTCGAGCGAGGACATGATTGAAATGGAGCTGTAGTCACTTTCGTTTGTATCCAAAGTCGAAAAAGTACGTAGTTGTAGGGTCTAGCATGAAATCTTGTAATACTGTTTGTTGCAACCGGTGCATTCAGTTGAAGGCAGCTCTCTCATCTGCCGCGTCCACTACATATAGTGACGCCATCGCGTCATACGCGTCGGGCTCGAGGATTGTGCATAGCGTCGCCCGTGCGCGCATGTCTGTTGCATGGACCGTCCGGGTGCCGACGCTGGGACTGATGCTGGAGTGTGCCTTGTCTACGGTGGACGTGGCAACGTCAGCGACTAGGGTTGCTGCCACTGCAAGCTGCCACCGCACTGCTCGTCGCCTGTCGGCTTCACAAACAGTTGAAGGACCAACAAATTGCCGTCGGACTGCTGCACTTGTGTACCATTCTAGGGTGCGAGTAGCTTGGTGCCTGGTTCTGTCAACGCATTCCTGGTCGAAAGGCTGGTCGGGCTTGGTTCGGTAATTGCCGACGCGGATTGGCCAAAATTCAAGTCAAGACGCTCGCTGATTCGCCCGTGCGTCTGAAATCCAAGCCGGTCACGATGGAGCGAGGGCTGGAAAGACTGGCGAGGAGAAGAGTGTGCCGCACTTCGCAATGCAGAACCGCCACCGTGCCCGAGCTGGTATCCACTCCTCCATGCGAGTGTCTGTGATCGTCGACGGCACTTGCTTTCGCCGATCGTTCGCACCGTCTTCGGTTGAGCTGGATCCTGCTCACTATTTCTCGGCCCAAACACCTTGTGCAAGATACTGCTAGGTATAGTACCCCGCAACTTAACCCGACAATTTTAGTCAAAGTGGACAAATTTGGTCGGAAATTTTTCAATACGTAAAATCCTCCCTAGCGTCATTTTGACACCGCAGAGAGCTGAAGAACGCACAAGAGAAGAAAAGAGGGCAAATATACGTCGGTTTCTGGGTCT
Organism: Saprolegnia parasitica CBS 223.65; assembly: GCF_000151545.1. Taxonomy (NCBI): domain Eukaryota; phylum Oomycota; class Saprolegniomycetes; order Saprolegniales; family Saprolegniaceae; genus Saprolegnia; species Saprolegnia parasitica. The sequence goes on along the minus strand of NW_012156501.1, from coordinate 75,143 downwards.
TTTTAGCTGCAAATTCGGCCTCCATGCGTTCCATAAGGAACACCGACGGAATGGAGCGATGGGATTTGTACTTCTTGACGACAAACTCTGCGAGATGCGGTGGAAGCCCAGCTGCGTACACCTGCAGGTAGCGATGACAACGCCGCTCGAAGCGTTGAACATGCTGCAGAGGGAGCCGCTGGAACCGTTTCGCGAAGGCTCTTGGATGTGTAGTCGCAGTGCTGGCGGCAGTAGACCTTGGCGCTTCCCCAATAATTTTCGATCCGGTTGAACTCGGGATGGAGCTTGGGGAGGAGGTCCATGACGTGACCGCTACCTTCAAAGACCTCTTCAAGCATCGACTTCTGAGCGGCAAAGTCGGGTTGGTGGCCGAGCAAGTTGAATGCACAGCAAGAGTACGGCTCTTCCGTCGTGCAGGGCGTCTTACCGCACTGCCCCAGGATCGTCTCGGCGGGCCGAGCAGCTCGCGCTCGCGCAGGATCGTGACGCTGTAGCGTCCTCTTGCCCTTGGCCCCATGCCTTACTCGGTGCAACTTTAGGGTACGAAAGGCCCTGCACAGCATCGCCCCACGCATCGAGGGGGCTCCACAGATCGAGCTCGTCATCGCTGTCAATGTCGATGATCCCGACTTTGTACGCGAGCGGACCTTCCTACGATGGAATGCCTCAGTTGGTGTCCAAGTGGTGGATCAAAGCACGTACTTGTACAAGTTGGCAAGGCTCGTGGGCGCCGTTATCGTCTTCCTCGTCGGTGCTGTCGCTCTCCAGTTCGATAACGTCGCCTAGCGCAGGCGCTTGGCCTCAGAAATAGCTGCCCTGGCGCGGCGCAGATGAGACGCTTGCTTGCCGCGTCGTCCCATGAATTGGTCGTGACAGCGACGAACATCAAGCGAAGCACTTTCGTAGCCCGGGGCACTGCATCCGGATAAAGAGATTTCGTACGGATAAAGCCGGTGTGGCCCGGTGTACAGGCCCTGGAAGTGGACATTTTCGGCCCCTCCCCACCTTAAATGGTCCGTCTTCCAGCTTCTATTACTCAGCAACTAGACATGCTACGAAGAAGATCAAACTATATTCGTGTTCCTCTATGTCTCGGCTATCGATAAATAGCGCGTTTAGCGCATCGAACGGCTTAAAACATTATTTATAGCCCGAATAAAAAGACCATGAATCTCTGTCGGGTAAAGTTGCAGGCCACTGTAGTCTTTGATGTTTATATACGCTGTGTAATGTATCCAAGGTACATTGTAAATGCAAGCGGAATGCGACACGAAGCGTACTAGCGTTCAGCAATCGAAGGTAGGTGCCACCAAGGGATTCCCTTGCACGTACAAAGGACGCTCCGACTCGATGTGCCCACCACAGGCGACGGTCGACGCGTCACGTCAGGCGCGCGTAAAGGCTGTCGTCGATCCCCGACGCTTTGGCGTGTCCCATGCGACTTGGAACGGCCGCAATGACAGGTGGAAATACGACGATCTATTTCAACGCAACTGGATCGCCGGCGAGAGCGCAGTCCCCATGAGACTTACATGGACTACAGAGAAAGCCTACCGGTACCTCGTCGTGAACGCATTATCTTGGCGTGCTGAAGGATGTGTTGAAAGGCTGAAAACACTCCACTTGCAGCCTTCTGGCTATCCATGCACGCCCACCACTTTCGCAGGCAAACAACGAGAGCATGGCAGCATGTCTGGGGCAACAAGGCGACACGACTACCAATTCTGCAGTGCCTAGATGCAGGCTTTAATGCAAACCTACCACCGTGCACTCGCATGTTGGCGCTGCGGCAAGGCAATCTGTCCATGTCGCTGTCGTCGCAGACATGCTAGCTACTCTTGGACACTGTCCATGGAGCCAATAGACACCAAGTACGTAGCGATCAGCCAGCACCGTACAAAACGACCATCAAAAAGAATGGCGCCGGTGCCAAATCTGGGTGCGTTTAGCCAACGTACCACACTCTGCCGCCGAATGGCCTGTCCCGAGAGATCCAGGCAGCCCAACAGATCAGGTGTTTGGAACCTGCGTAACAAGACGGCGCGAGGCCAGAGGCGCGCCACTGCGCTCCATTTGCAGAGATGCGGACGTGTGCACAGATCTCTCTTGGGCTGCTGCTGCTCGCTTCTGTCCATACGACGGACGGCTCCATGGCCATGAACGCAACCGCGGACCACAATGCGATTCTGGCCACGCCACCGCCCGCCGACGGCCACACCATGTCGGTTCCCGCCATCGTTGGCATCACCACTGCCGTCGTCGTCGCGCTCTGCTGCGTCATCTTTATGGCCGGTGTCTACATGTCGCGCCGGTGGCGGTCGTCGCCGCACGACGATACGAGCAAGCACGGCTTTGTGCCATCGCCTGGCACGGCGTCGGCCCAGGACTTTGAGCAGTACTTTCCCAAGCCAATCGAGCCCGCGATGCTGCAAGAGCCGCCGGCGCGCAAGTCGTCGCGCGGCAGCGTCCTCCGAAAGGCGTCCAGCGCGGTGCCACTGGAGCCGTCGAGCACCGAATGGCAGTCCCCGATCGAGAGCTCGCGCTACATGATGGCCGATGTGGCACCGCCAAACGCGCTGCAGAGCCTCCGTAGCGCGGGGTGGCAGTCGCCGGTGGAGAGCTCGCGCAGCCTCATGCTGCTCCAATCGCAGCGCATTTACGAGCTCACGGGTGGCGAAGATGGCATTTTCGGGTCGCAAAGCCGCATCCAGGAAGAGATCGAGATCCGAGCTGGCACCATGGACAGCTACACGGTGCGACCGAGCGAGCTGCAAGCCAAGCACGCCGACGCCGCCGAGTGGATGAGTGCGATGGACACGTCCCGGTCGATCTTTGAGACGTTCCGGTCGACGTCGGACAGCGACGGCGAGAGCCGGGACTCGATCGTGTGAGGACCACTTGCCGCCAATTAACTTAACAGATTAGTTTAGCATCCATATATTCGAGGGCCATTCCTTGCTACCACCCACTACCGGTAGCTGTTCTGATAGTTGCGGGCAGAGTAGAGCCACTGATCGCACTTGATAAATGGATAGTTGTTGCTGTTGGGGTCGTGGGTTCGGACGAGAGATCGAGTGACGCCAGGCTCCGCCACCACGCCAAACCGGGTGTCTCCATGGCGCCACCCACCCGGCTACAACTACACGCACTTGCACCTACAGCGACCAATGCAGAAGATGTCTATTAGTCGATTTTGCTAGTATAGACGGTTGTCGATGAAGATCATTCCAGTCCTGTCAAGCATATCTTGACGTTGGTTGCTACGCAAGCTGGTGTGTTGGAACACTGTTACTGTTCGTACTACGTTGTGCTGTCGTCCGGAGCCAGCGTCCTGGACCAGCTGGTCCACGCGGTCTAACCATTGTAACACACGTCTAACGACGTGGTGGCTCTTTTACCGGACATAGTTGTCGTTTCCGGATGATCGAGATGTTAGAACGTGTTAGATATGCACATGTCGCACCTTCGGCGATCGATGGCAGTGCAATCTGAGATGCCAGATCGCAGGTGCTGGCACCTTCGCATCATTTCAGCGCTGCGAACGAGGAGACGCATTTGTCGACTCGCATGACCGCCGCCGAGTACATCGTCGTGAGCGTCATCGCCATCGTGCTGCTGCTGCTCATTGGCATCTGCGTCCGCCAGCGTCGAGCCGGCGCGACCACGAAGGACCGGGCGCTCGCCGCCTCGCTCGTGAGCTCGTCGCCGCTCTTTTGCGGCCACTCGCGCCGATCGCTCATGGATCTTGGGCTGCCCGCGCCGTCCCTATCGCTCTCCACTGTGGGCGGCCTGCGCGGCGAGGCGTCGTCACAGAATGACACGGCGCTCTCGTCGTCGGACGCGACCGAGTACGCACCGCCGGTCGACACCAAGGCGACGCCGATGGATCCCGCCCTGCGCACGTTCAACGACGATTTCTTCGTGCTCTCGCAGCGCGGGGGCCAGAACGGGCTCCCGCTCCTCGAATCGACGCGCGGTGACGCGCCACCTCGACACATCTCGGTCGTGGAGAGCATCGACGAACACCATGACGACAATGATGACGAGAACGATCGGCCGAGCGCGCTCTGGCACAGCTTCCTCGAAGAAGGTAGGTCACTCTCGGTGTTTAGCGGCGGGTTCTCCGATATGGACGACGACGACGACGATCTCAACAACTCGTTCTTGCAGCCGCAGCGTTACACCGAGTCGATTGCTGACGACGAAGACGACGACGACGAGCTCAACCTCCATGGTGTCCTCGTCGACGCGGCCAGCGTCGTCTCGACGACCAAGGTCGACTTGTAGTGAATAGGATTGCTTTTGAAACATAGCATTAGGAATGTAGGAATGCAGGGGTACATTATGTATAAGGGATCTCACTAGTATCTTGAAACCGTACGAGCGACGATGCCAAGGGCGGTAAATAGCCTCTGCAAGTCGGTCCACGCACCGAGATGTCGCCATATTCGCGGGAAGACGCTGGGATTTGGTATGGGTTCATTGCCGTAGCATTCGCCAATGCTCGATTTACAACAGGATCCAAGGCGGTGGGGATGCCAAGACAGCCAAGAAATCGCTGCCAAGGCATGTGGCACACAACACGTCGCGCGACGAAAAGAGCTCATCGCGATCCATCTCATTGAGACAGATACTAAAAATCACTGCTGCCAACTACGTTAGCCAGCGTTCCTCCATCGAGAGCGCGCATCGACGAGACTACCGTGACTGCACCGCCGGACGCGCGAGATGCGGCCACACACCGACCAAGCGGTTCGGGTACAGTACTGATAGCCAGCACGGGTTGCAGTCCAGCGAGATGGACTGTTGTTGTTGGTGTCGCAAAGGCAAGTGCGCAGTTCCGCACCCAAGGAGGACCATTGGCGGCTCCCATCGTCTTGACATTCCAACAATATGGTCCTTCAGACGCAGGCCACGTACTGAGTAATAGCGTGGTGGCGTGTTGCAATCTCCATGCCGCAGCTGGCGCAACGCCGAAGTCGGCACGTGGTTTCATCTCCCGCGACACCATTTTCTTCACGTCCTGTCCCATGGATCGGAGACGGGTTGATGGTTTGATGGTTGAGCATCATGGCCTTGCAGCCAGATACGTCCTCATAGTACGCATACAAGTCCTCGTCGATATGATTCCAGTTCGTCGCAAGTTGGCAAGTTGATCGAACAGGATCGCGCGAAGGTTCGCGTGTCAAGATCGACTGCACACTATTTCACGCGTCGCATGACCATGGCGTGTCACGGAAATCGTGTACCGTACACTATTTCCGTGGCCATTTTGATTGGTTTCCGCTGCAACGCGGTTGGCCTGTCCCGCATCATCTCTCGCTTTTCGACAACCTCGACGACGACACCATGGCGGCCAAGCTGCAGCACCTCGTGATCGATGCCGGCGCGCTCATCAAGATGACCGACTTGACCAACGTCGCCGAGAACCTCTGGACGACCAACGATGTCCTCAACGAAATCAAGGACAGCAAGGCTCGGCGCTTCGTGGCGCGCCTCCCCGTCGAGCTCCAGACGCGCGACCCGTCCGAGAAGGACCTCGCGGCCGTCGCGGCCTTTGCGCGCCAGACCGGCGACTTTCAGTTCCTCTCGCTCACGGATCTGCGCATCATGGCCTTGACCTACATGTTTGAGCGCGAAACGAACGGCGTCGAGCATCTTCGCACCAAGCCCAAGCTCGCCGAGACCGTCGTCACGGGGACCAAGGCCGCCGTGCCCGCGTCCAAGGTGCGCTGCCGCTTCCTCGCGCTGGCGTCGGGCTGCCGCAACGGCGACAAGTGCCCGTTCAGCCACGACCTGAATGACAATGCGGTCGAGGCGGCGCCCTTGCCCAAGATTGACGCGCCGTGCCGCTACTTCAACTCGGAGGCCGGCTGCGGCAACGGCGAATCGTGCCGCTTTCAGCACATCAAGGTGGCCCCCGAAGACCTCCAGGTCGCGGCCCCGCCGGCGCCGATCGCCGAGAAGCAGGTGGTGCGCGATGAGATTCGCCACGCCGATGTCAAGTCGCGCATTCTGAGCGCGGGCTTTGCCGCGCAGAGCAACGTCGGCGCCGACGACGACGATGGCAAGAACTGGGTCAATGTCGAGAACGCGACGCAGTTTACGACGTCGCCGTTCGGCACGGGCACTGCCGTCGAGAAGGTCGACGAGAACATGAAGGTCGGCTGCATCACGACCGATTATTCGATGCAGGTACGTCTTGGCTTTGGTTTGGCTTTTTCAGAATTTTTCTGGATTTTCCTGGATTTTTTTTGGATTTTTGGATATTGGATATTGGACGTGTGATGTTGATACGTGCCTCTTGTAGAACGTCATGCTGCAAATGGGTCTGCATTTGCTCTCGACGGACGGCATGGTCATCAAGCGTGTCAAGCAGTGGGTGCTCAAGTGCGTTGCGTGCTTCAAGACGACGACCGAGCTCGAGCGCCAGTTCTGCCCTGTCTGTGGCAACGCCACCTTGGAGCGCGTCGCATGCTCGCTCGACAAGGAGACTGAGCAGCTGACACTCTACACGCGCGCCAACCGCCCGACGGTATTGTGTCTCCATTTTGAACTGGAGCGCTTGATACATTGATATGTTTGTAGAAATTGCGCGGTACCAAATTTTCGCTCCCGGCGCCCAAGGGTGGCCGGCAAGGCGACCTCCTTCTCCGCGAAGATCAGCTCATGCACGGCATTTGGGGCCAGCGCCAGAAGGCCAGCTCCAAGGTCATGAAGAGTGCGTTCGGTGAACACGTGGCCCATGATCTTGGCGTCAAGGTGGAGAAGCAGACATCGATCACGATTGGCTACGGCCGCATGAACCCGAATGCGCAAAAGGGCCGTGAACGCCGCGGCAAGAAGAAGCGCGGCGGCAACTAAGGACTAGACAACTTTTTTCGACTATAAATCGGCCGACTAACTCTATTTGCATGTTGTTTCAAAACCATCGATCGTTCAAGATAGGGCGTATCGCGCCAGATATGGACCCCGGTCGCGTTCCCTGTCGAGTCGCCCGGGACCAACTACATTGTTTCGATCGCCCCGGTGTTCAACGCCGACGGTCGCGTGCGAGAAGGCGAGGGCCTTGTCGCGGTCGTCATGCGTGCCTCTACGTGCTCGACGCTGTCGTTTTCCAAACGTGGAAGCAGCTTCCTCACGGCTCTTGCCGCCTCGATGATGTGTGTGGCGAACTGTTGGACAGGCCGTGCGCGGATGCCCGTGCCCGATTTGAGCGAGCTTGGCATCGATGACATTGCCGTCGACGTACTGCGCGCCACGTTTGCCGCCATTTTGCGCGACGGCACGCGGCTCGAGTTTGAGTTGACAAGTGCCGGTCTCTGGGAGGCACTCGAAGATCTCGCTCGTGACCATCGAGGTCAGCTTGGCTTGCACAACAAGAGCACCGACATTGGAGATCCGATGACGGACATCGTTGACGACCTGCCGCGCTTGTACGATGCGATGTCCGAGGCGATGATAGGACCAAACGTGGTTCGGAAGCGCGCAAAAATGCAATTTGACCGATCTCAACACGCGCGTTCGGCGCCTGCGGCAGCTCCACGTCGATACCAACAGCGGTGCAAAACTCCAGAAGCTGCTCGAAGCAGCGAACATGGATGATGACGGTCATCCACCGCCGTCAAAGCGCCCTCGTCTCGACGCTCTAGCCGACGGGCTACCCTCCCACGCTCGACGAGCCACAATATATTGTATTCAGATGCATGTGACTACACGCGGCGTTGGTGGCGAGGTTGAGCTGTACAGACAGTTCCATCCGTGTTGATTAACGCGAATAAACGCCATGCTAGTATCGATCTAGGCAGCTTCATATCCAGGAATATTGGTCCTGACCAGAAGCACGAGTCGGCATCACGAGTTGGCGCCGTGCGTCGGAACGCCGGGACAAGCGGCAACGATCGCCTCGGTCCATAGCTCTTTGTACTGCGCGAGGACGTTAGCTGCGTGAGGACTTTGCGGCTCTGGAGGGCGCTTCTCGAAAGACGGGCCGGTGACGAGATCTTCGTCTTCAAGCGAGCGCGTCAGCAACGGGCGGCCACGGCACAGTGCAATGTCTGAGGGCCGGAACTACTGACCCATCAGCCCCCATCAACCAAGCTGGAGACGCAATTGGCCGGTTGTTCGATCAGTTGGCGCGCGCCTCGTGCGTTCCATGTGCACAATGCGCATTGATATTGGCGCTCAAAAAGATAGTACAGACAGCATTCGAGACGTTCGAGATGGAGTTGCAAATGCAGTTCCGTCCTCAGAAGGGGCAGTTGTGGGTGGGATTGCTGCGAGCTGCCTGCAACGTCATGTCGAGTTTCAAACCAGATGGTGCAGATGGTCACCCCTTCGATCCTTGCAAGCGCACGACTTTCGACCATTTCTCGGTTTTCCTCAATGCCGTCGTTCAAGCGTGCAGTATTAACAGGATTGCAAAAATTGTGTACTGACAGCTCCGATGGGCACGTATTCTGTGGCGCCGCTCCCAGAAAGTGAGGGGTGTGCTTGGGCTGCCTGCCGCAACGCTCGGTCCTCTGTGGGGTAGAGCAATAATTGCTACCTGTGCCCCCATCGATCCTTGCGGCCGCACGACTTGTACGACTTTGAATATGGTCAATGCAACGCGTATCGTGCTCAGCACTACGTAAAGCATGGTTTCTCGTATGGCCATCGCTCTCAATCAAGGCAAGAGCGCAGTGCATAAAGCAAGCTACTATGGCTAAGTTTAGTGCGTCGTCTTCAACTGGCCAACTCTAATTTTATCATCGCTTCCTAATTATACAGTCGGCGCTAGTTTCCAACAACGAACCGAAGACGCGAAATGCCCAAGAAAGCCGTGTCCCTCGAGGATGCGATCCTGCAAGGCGTCCGACCCACAACACCCCGCGCCCTCGAAGCGTGTCTTCGCACGGGCATTGAGCCTGACGAGATCATCCCGCGGTACTGTGCAATATATATTCCCTTGCCGCTAAAGACGTTAAACGACACTAGGGTCCTTGAAGATTTCCTACACCACAAGCACAAGCACGACGACGTCGAGCGCGAGGCCGCCCACCTTCGTTTTACCCATTTTGAAGAAGGACGTCAAACCAAGATCGGACTGCTTCGCCGGGAAAAACAAAAGCTGGTTGATGCCGGCTTTACGGGGTCGCCGATCCTCGCCAAACTGAGTCCCAAGAAGGTATCTCTCATTATGTTTCGTACTTGCATGTCTCTCTGTGTGTCGATTATGCATATCTCGTCTTGTGTCTCTTAGCCGTTCGACGACTCGAACGACAATCATGTACCTCTGCTTGCCCGCGACTTGGCGATGGCAATCCTGATAGATCAAGATTGCCATCGCCGTTGCCAATCGAAAGCAGCACTCATGCAAACCTGCGTAGAAGACGATTTCGCCGTTTGACGTGTTTAACGCGTCGGTACCGGACAAGGTCGTCGTGACGGACTCGACGATGATGGAGATGGAAGAGAAGCGGTTCCAGGCCATGAAGATTCGGTACGAATTCTATTGCTAGGTAGGACCATGGATGATTGCATACTATGTATAGGCAAGAGCGCGAAATCGCCAGTATCATTGAAATGGAGACGCGGATGGCCGAAATTCTCAAGCAAAATGCGCTGCGCGACGCACAGGAAGCGAAGCGCAAGGCCGAGTGGGAAAAGGAAAAGAAGGAGCGCCGCGCGGCCCTCGTCGCGGCCAAGCACGATCGCGAAATATTGAAAAAAGAAGAGCGAGGTAGCGCGCTATCCAAAATATATTGAGGTTGCAACTCTGCGTAGGATGCCGAGGCGGCGGCACGCCGTCAGCGCGCGAAACGCGAAGCCGAAAAGGAAAAGATCCTGCTGGAAGAAGAGCGCCGTCAAGAAAAACTGCGCCATCGCGTACGACTCTCTCGGCCCAACAACCCGCGTTGCACTCATTTCGGATATTACGCGTGGAATACATAGGAAATGGCCGAGCGCGAGATGGATCGCAAGCAGAAAGCGGAGCTGCATCGTCGACAAACCGAAGAGCTACTCCAGCAACAAGTACGCATTGAATGGGGCATGCGAATGTATATATCATGGGACACTAGGAAAACAAAATTATGGAGAACCGGCGCCGGGTCATTGAGCGCGAAGAGCAAGCGCAGAAAAAGATGGCCGAAGCCAACGAGCGTCGACGGCAAGAAGCGGCTGCCAGGTTCGCCGTCGTCGACAAATGAATATGTATATAATGATATGGAACTTTGCCTAGGCGGGAGAAGGCCAACGCGCGCATTCAAGCCGCATTGGACCAGAATCAGAACGTCATGCTAAAGAAGAAGCAAGATTTCGAGCAAAAGCAAGAGCTCGCGGCCGCACGGGCCATGGAAGTGCACCGAAAGGAAATGCAAGGTCATTCGATATTGCCGTCGCTCTCGATATAGAGATATATTCAATATGTCGTTGTGCAGAGCTCAAAGACCGGGCCGAGCGCAATCGCAAGGAAGAAGAAATCCGGCTCCAGCGCGTCGAAGCGGCTAGGAACAACCAAAGCGAGCGCGTCGATACGATCGTCAAGAAGCGGCATCAACTCGTACAATATATATATTGGTTTCGACAGCGCGCTCATCCACACGTACCTGCGATATGTAGGAAACCCACCTCGATGTGGTCTACACGGAGCGCAGCAAGGAGCGAACACTCAAGTCCGTCGAGCGCGACCTGACGCTCGAAGAAAAGAAAGCCAACGTCGAGCGGCTCAAGAAAGGTATATACCTATTTTGTCTGATGTATATAGTACTGACACGACACAATCTCATCGCGACTATCTCCTAGTCGAAGAGTTTAATCGCATTCAAACGCTGTTACGCATTTCCGAGGAGGACGAGCGTAGCCGCATGATCAAGATCAAGAAACAAGCACTCATTGACGCCCGCAAGAAAATCGCGCTTGGTAGCCATAATCGTCTACCAGGCTCCTGTCTGACTTTAGGCACTATAGAGTCGTTGGTGCGAAAGCACCGCATCGCCGAAGCCGTTGGCAACATGCGCATTTCCAACAAATGGGACAATATCAACGAGATCATGTGCGTTCTCGACGCGAATATCGATATAGTGCGATCGGAAATTCATTTAAACACTATATTTTAGGGAGGGCTCGACGAGCCCGGACCGAAAGAACCGCAAGAAGAAGTTGATGAGCTCCAAGTCGGCGTCCGACATTGAAACATCCACGTATTTATGATGGGGCAGTAGCGCGTCCGATCGGTGCAGAATACTAGGTCTAGCTAGTCGCAGGTAGTAGTAGAAACACGGCACATGTGTCTCATTTTGTACAATATTCTATTGTCTAAAGTGCGTGCGTGAGCGTACTTGAAGACTCACTTGGTCACTAGCACAGAAAGCCTCACGATACGTCTGTTTCTGGACATCTAGTTGGGTTGGCCATGGAAACATTCGCGTTTGAGGACCAGTTTGCTACCCGAGGTAGTAGAGTGTGCGTCAGCTCCCATAGAGAGCGCGCCTGCCAGACCTACCAAGCCTGTACACTCTCTATTTCACGCGGGACGAAACCTCATCGTCATTGTCGCGCAGCTCTTACAACAGGCAGACAACGTCACATGTCATGAACCACTCTACTGTCGCTCAGTCGCTTAGCGTCAAGTCGATGGTGTCGACGGTTGCCTCGGCACGGAGTTTCTTGGTCGGGACGGGATCAAAGAACCCAGCCAGCACCGCGCGTGTGGGTTGCTTGGGTGCTGGTGGTGCAGAGGGACGGGCGCGCTTGGTGGGCACGACCGGTGGCTTGACATCGCCGAGTTCGGGTTTGAAAAACGTGGCCATCGTTGTTTGCGCCGTGTCGGCGGCGGGTTTGTTTCGCTTCTTTTTCTTGTAGTTGTCGGGCTCTTTGATCTTGATATACGTGCCACCGCACTTGCTCTACATCAGCTTGCTCTAAGATTTCCGTTCTCAGATCTGAGTGGCAGTCGTATTACTTGGTGGGCCCCCCACCACGGATCTAACACGCATATTCCGTGAGTGCTTTTGTCGTTTGAGAAGATGAACATACCACGAACACTTGGCGGACGGTTCATGGCGCGCTTCACAAGGCCAAAGTACGGCGGCGAATGTTGGCACGGACCCTAACCGCCGTAGAAGGTTGGATATAGCACGATTTAGTGTCATACATTGCATTTCCACCAATGGACGCGGTACGAGTCGACTTCGTCGTTGAACGTGTGGTAGACTGTGATCTTGGTCTGGGCTACCGCACCACGGTACTAGATCCTCATTGCATAGGCACTTTTGTACCGAGCGCGTTGATGCGGTGCATGTGAAACTGGAACTGCGGGCCGTGGTCTAGCTCAGAAGGATGTGTCTTGACGACGTAGGAGCATGTCTACCTTCGTGGTCGCGCACGGGGCTGTTGAGGAAAATGAACGCGTGGATCATCTCGTGCTAAAACGACCATTGGAACGACAGAGCAGCCTCGAGCTCGAACTACCAGCAGCGTGTTGACAAGATCGCTTCGGGGCCGAAGTTTCAGCAGCGGCTCACTGCAGTTAATAGCAGTTAGTGAGCATCAAGCTAAGGACCCGACCTGAGGCGAATCGAGCAAAACCCAGACATGGGCTGAAAGCTGCAGAGCCCCGCGCTAGATGTATCTGGATCGCACCAGATTGCACGACGACGACGAGATGCATACCACAACGTCATGCGCTTGCTCCACTTGATCTCGCAGCCGTTCAGAAGGTCGTCAAAGAAGAGCGCATTGTACTCCTACAGATTACCATTTCGCTCGCACGCAGACAGGATACGACGATCTGGTAACCGTACCAGAAAGAGCGCCCAGATATCTGGATTCGGATCTAGAGTCGGCGTGTAAGAGCGCTCCAGCGCAGAGCGACGTACCAATGACCTCGAACTCGTCGGCGAGAAGGTTCATCGGCGCGTCTTCGGCAAAACTCCACCGTCGTTATTCAATAGTGTTATATTGAAATACCGTAATACTGTTACACAGAGGGGTCCCCGCACACTGTGGAGCGCCGTCATGAAGGACCTCGCCCTCTTCTTCCCACCATGCATCGACAACACGGTTTGGGCATTGCCAAGGGCTAGCATTTTTCGTCTTAACACACAGCGGTAGTCCTCTCTGCATCCGAGTCCGAATCGGAATACACGGAAATAGTGTGATTTCGAACCCGCGAGAGCTTCGACGGTTCAACTCCCGCGCCAACCCGATTTTCATTCCGTCGACATTTCTTCGATCATCATGCAACGACGCTGCGTCGCACTACTCGCGAGCAGCGTGCTGGCCATGGTACACGTCCCGTCTCTTCCATCTCGAAATGTACATGTCGTTCTACCAGGACATGCCGACGTTTTACCTCGGGCGCGTCATTGGGAATGCGCTGCCCCCTCGGTACGAGTCCATGCCTTTCTTTCTACATATATGCTACCGGTAGCCGTGGTATATTAATGACGACGCGACTATAGACATGATCCGCGCCGGACTCTGCAAAATATCGAGTTCATTTTGCGCCACGAAGTGTCGGATCCGACGCTGCAAAAGCACTGGGTCCTCAATCGCATTGTCGACGCCACTGTGGCGCAGGCGCTGCGGCAGCTGCTCGCCTCGTTCAACGCCACGTATGTCTACAAGACAAAAGACAATATTCTCCAAAAAACGAGATACAATTAGGTACTCGGAGCTTCCGTTTGAGCTGCCAGCCTACGCCGACGCGCCCTTCCGCGTCGCGTCGGACCACGGCAAGGACATGGTGCATGCTGCCGTGGACAATATGTGGCAACGCGCGCAGATCGAGGCGGACGTGTACGACGCCAAGAACCTCTATGTGATGGGTATCAACGACGCGCGCAACCACGTCTTGGCCCTCGGGTGCGCCGTAAACTAGACGTGAGCACTCTGTTCAACACATGTACGTAGACAGCACGCAGGGGCGACGTGGATTCTGCCGTGGGATCAGAATTGCTTTTTGACGAACGACGGGTGGCGCCAGCTGCGCGACGATCTGACGCACTATGCGTCGACAGGTATGTCACGCCACGTTGTCTTGAAGCGAGTGTGTTGTAGACCACAAGTATGTCGTGACGTGGATGGACCGGCTTCGCGCCGAGAACGACATTGTATTGACGCCCGACTTTGCACCAACGCCGTGGGAAGAGCCGCAAGTGAGCTTCCGATACGACGCGGTAGCGACCTTTGATGGCGCGCTGCGGTACCACATCTGTCTTACGTTTGCAATCATTTCCCACGACCTGATGTAGATACGGGCGACGGGACAAGGCTGCCCTCTTGGTGCGCCTGCTCGTCCCAGGCCCATGGTGCGTCAGTATTCAAGTCGCACTTTCCAAGTATAGGGGTAGGTGAGACTGGAACTAGGAGGACTGG
>NW_012156501.1:30060-60679 GCF_000151545.1 Saprolegnia parasitica CBS 223.65 | reverse complement strand
ACGCCGTCGCTCGAAGCGCCCGGTAGCGACGAACCTGTCGTTTTGACGCTGAGAGATGGGGGTAGGCAGCGGCACGCAGCGCGAGCTGACGCGGGCGACCGCCATTATGCTGGTACCTACTGTGGAGGCGAGTGCACGTTCCATGGCCCTGGGGTAGATGCTGCAGCAACTCGATGCACGGGTCTTGACGGATGTGTATGCGTTTGACGCGAAAAACCTCGTGGTATACACCGTGCTACCTCGGACTGGACTGTTTAGCCTCGGTTTTTTCTAGCTCTTGCACGACGACCCCCTGGACCACGCTGACAGAAGACAAGCGCTCGTCGACGCGGCCGATACAAGTCTCAAAAACGTGTCGCCGTCCATGGCGACCGAGCTGCCGCTGTCGTCGATTGTGCGGGCTGCTGCGCAGCTCCTACTGGCTGCCCAAGAAACCAACCGTCCCGCGTACGCCGCTCGAGCGCTGGCCCTTCTCGAACGCTGGTTTTCGTCCCATGAATTTGATGATCGACACGGTAACCTCATGACACATGGCTTGGGCACCAACTATTTCCTAGGTATGCACGCACCTGACACGATTGCACTCTTGTGTGACAGTCTGCGGCTCGGGGAGCGGTGGCCACAGTAACCCTACCCTTCGACAGCCCCACCCTTAACTTGCCCGCATGCTCTAGGTTTCGCAGCCGGGTGGGCCGTATCAAGACCGTCCTGTCTACATGGTACCGTGCTCACACGACCAACGGATGGTCTCGAGACGACGAAGCGACAACGTCGCCGCTGGCCAATCTGCAGCGAGAGATTCACCTCATCGTCCTTGCTGGCTTTCTTGACGACCGCGCCATGTATCGGTACGTTCAACTGTTCATGGCGGGAATACCTCCAACTGGACCTCGTAGCTTCTTGGCGGGTACGATAGAAGGACGGCTCTTGTCGATGTTTACCCACACCGGTTCGTTTCGCCAAAGCGATGCACCAACCCACGTACTGATTCCAGAAGTCTGTCTTTCTCTATTTCAAGTATTGGAACAATGTGTAGGCACCAAGCCTTGTCGCGTGGGCCATCGCAGCACAGGTGGTGCGACCCGCGAGCGTCAATATCTATGGATTCGACGTCACTGGCCACGAGGTGCGCAACAGCTCCCATGGCTGGCTCTGTCGGGCCGTGGAAGCCCACATCCCGGTTCTCTGCGGGCCAGGAGGCCATGCCCCATGGGCGCAATGGACCGCCGACCGTGCCCTTGCACGCTGTACGATGAGCTCGGAGGCTAAGCGTAGGCTATTCTTATCGTCGCATGGTGCGATGGCTGTGGGTCGTAGGACGTCTCGCAGCGTGTGCGAACGAGTCACCCCCCACGCTGGCGATGTGGTATCAGCCCAGCATCCGATGATCAATCTCGTGTGGTTCGCCCTACCTGTACTAGCGGCATGGGACTGATGAATGCAATAATGGTGCCATGGATCAAACATTATGAACGCTTTTTTGCTCTCTGCTCGCGTCTGCCAGTGTGTTGCTGTCCCGCAAGCCAAGCAACCATCCGCTTCGTCGAGTGGGTGGACACCGCGACTTTCAAAAGGACCGCCCCATGAAACCATGATCGACCACCCTTGCTTGCGACGACCCAACACAACACCAAATCAGATTTACAATGCGGAATGCGTGTACAAGAATGTATGTCTTCAACAAGTGCCTAACCGCTGAAAGCGGATGTCATTGCACTTTGTCTTTTCCCATCGTCCGCACACCCAGGCACAAGCATGCGCTTCCTCTTCCTAGCACTTTCGTCCTACCTCGGTCTCTGGGTCGACCAAGTGCGGTTCATCCCGGCTCTGCTGCCGTCGTCGTCGACGTCAACGACTGGTGGACGGTCGATTCAGGACAAGAAGGCCGAAGCCATTGCGTTCATCCACGACCAAATGGCGACGCACGCGCTGCCGGGTCTTGCGCTCGCTGTGGTCTACAAGAACGAGACCATTATCGCGTCCGGATTTGGCACCAAGCAGGTACCTATCTACATCCTGACACGATGTGGAAGTGATGTCTGTACTTGATTCTAGTATGGCAACGATGCGAATGCGGTGACGGCCGACACCATTTTCCAGATCGGTTCGTTCTCCAAGACCTTTATTGCCCTTGGTATCGGCAAGCTCGTACGTATACCATACAACTATATCAAGGATGTATGCAAACTCAGATCTCGGATAGGTCGACGAAGGCCGTCTGCATTGGGACGACCCGGTCAAGCTCCGCCTTCCGTGGTTTCAGCTCAACGACAAGTACGCCGAAGAGTACACGACGCTCGGTGATCTCCTCGCGATGAACTCGGTCTTTGCGTCCGGCCAAGGCGACGAAGCGTGGATGCTCGGGATCCTGGATGAGCGCGCATCGGTGCGCGCGGCTGCCTACCTCGAGACGGCCGGCCGGCCGCTGCGTCCCGGCTACGACTACGCCAACATGAACTACGAGATCCTCGGCCAAGTCATCGAGTACCAGACCAACCAAACGTGGTCGCAGTACCTCCACACGACGTTCTTCACGCCGCTTGGCATGACCAACACATATGGCGCCGTGCGCGAGGTTCCGCCGTCTGGCGATCTCTCGTTTGCCCACTACCACTGCAACAACTTGGTGGCGGGGCCGTTCGACCAGCGCACGTCATCGCAAGGCATGCTCAGTCCGACCAACGACTACATTTCAGCGGGTTCGATCGTCTCGTCGGCGAGCGACTTGGCGATTTTCTCAAAATTTCTCCTCTCCAAGGGTGCGGGCATCTTTCGGTCGCCGGCCATTATCGACACGATGATCACGGGCCACAATATCAACACAAAGATTTTTCCCCATGGACCTTTGATGGGCTACGCCTACGACGCTGATGGCGGTGCACTCACGGCCGGCTACGGCTTTGATGCCGTTGGCGACATCATGTACGGGTACCAGTACTTTGACAAGGGCGGGGATACCTTTGCTTTCAAGACGCGCAACGGGTTCATTCCCACAGAAGACCTCGGTGTCGTCGTGCTCTCCAACTCGGAAGGACGAGGTGGCGCGTTTAGTGATTTGATGGTCGAAGACCGCATCCGAACGTACCTTCTCGGCATCTTCCTCGACGTGCCGCAAGCAACTCTCAAGGCCACGTACGAGTCGGCGCGGGCTGTCGCTGATACCATCCGACCGTCGACACCTTGTGATGTCCACCTCTTCCAAGGCAAGCCATGGACGAGCCTCGGGTCGGGCATCCCGGCGAAGGACCAGTCGGCCTTGACCGGGACGTACACTAGTGTCCACTCGGCAGAGTACTATGGCAGCGCGGTTCTCTCGACCAGCAACAACTCGCTGTTGCTGCAGTACGGCGGGCAGAAGGGCCCGGTGCTGGCGACCACGGGCGACAACTATCTCTGGGCGATCGAGGTCGCCGGCGGGTCGTTCAAGCAGCTGACCCTTCGCGGCATTGGCACCAACGACACGGAGCTCACCATCATGGGCACTCCGTTCCGCAAAGCGTAATATCGTCGTCAAGTGCTTTTGAATAATAGCCCACATTTGGGTACACAATATCCGTCATCTTTAAAGTCCTCGCCGTGCTACTTTGAAGCGTGCGTCCGTGCCCGGAGCAAGGGCTAAAAATCCGGATGCCTACATGGCCGTCTCAAGCACCTCGGTGGGCATCCATCCTAGGACACGACGTTTGTTGAGTCCTGCTTCGTCTGCGCACCAGGGGTGATGGAAGACAGGAACTCAATAGGCGTCGAAATGAAGAGTGCGTGAATTAGACGTGCTAGAAGAAGCTAAACCTAGACCTATTCGTAGAGGCGGTGTCGTGGAACTTCAACGTGAACTGCAAGCAGAGCTCCAAGCACGTATAGTGTAGAGGTCGTGGGCACGAACCACACCACCGTTCCAAGCCAGGTACAAGCACATCAAAAGGCGCCGTCGCCTCGCTATAGATAGATGACTGGATCTAAATCCAGGCTCGACTCTAAAGATAACCTTGTCCGAGACAGGCGGTTCACTTTTGCATTTCGCCGGTCGTACACGAGCATCAACATGGGACGTCAACTGCTGAGCGAGAAGGCCTTCTTGACGCTCTTCATTCCCGTACGTCGCCTCCTCGTACCTACTCTCTTCCCAAACCGATCTCTTTAGCTGGCGTGCGCGCTCTTCTTTGGCGCGCCAGCCATGGTGCTGCAGTCGTACAAGGAGCCCATGCAGCGCACGCTCGGGGTACGGCAATGTGTCCACATATGATCGCAGCTAACGAGCATGTTCGCCAGGCGACGCCCACATACGTACAAGGCCAAATGCACAAGTGGTGGCAAAAGAAGACCAAGTCTCTGCACTTGATGACGAGCGATGGCGGCCCCTCGGACGTTGAGATTCCGCTCGTGTTTCTGCACGAGCGGTACCCGACCGACGGCACGAAGACGCTGCGTCTACACGACGCCAAGTACAAGCGCATGGCGACCAGCATGGAGCGCAGCAAAAGCCCGTCGCCGCTCGGCTACGTCTACATTTTTGACACGAAAGACGCGCGGGAACTGCCCACGGTAGGTCGGCGGTGGATTTGAAAGTGACGGCCAACGCGTCGTGTAGGGCGAGCTCGTGCACGTGACGGGGGTCCAGTGGGAGAACGACACGTGTCTTCTCAACACCACGCACCAGCGCAGCTTTCGGTGCGTGTAGCGGCTGCGTTTTACGTTTAACGTCTTTTTGGCGTAGCATCAAGAGCATTCGTCGCGACGCCAAGCAAGGCATCATGTACGCCAAAGTCGAGTGGATTTAGGTTGGCGTTCTTTTGTTTTATATAGTGCACACTTAAAACTATCGAGTATGATACCACACTCATACTATATACAAGAGGATGCAGGGTGGATCCGATGCGCATCAAATGGGGCCGACGCGTCGTTGATTCCATTGCAGTCGACCACGGCGCAACGTACAAGGCTTCGCTGTACTCTCGAAAACCTACCCGCTGGACTGGCGAGCTGGTGCAATCCATGCAGCGTGACGATGCACCCGTCACCGACCAAGAGCCGTCGTGATATCCCTCTGCATACCCTACCCCTATCTTCCTTCTTTCCAACTCTCTTGTGGCGGCAGGACTCTGCTATCGAACGATGTGACGCTTTGATCAAGATGACGTGAGCACAGGCTGGTGGATTTCGCTAGAGGTGGTTTATGCTCCTCACAAAAGGAACGTGTCGGCAACGTGGTGCACAACGTCGACGCCCGACTCGCACGGCGTAAAGGCCGTGTGGCGCTTGGCAATGATGCGTTCGTGGCCGAGGACGCCGTCAAACAGCACGTCGGCGCGCTCGTACGGCAGCGCCTGAAGCGAAACGAGCATGCCTACGCCGTGGGTCCAACCCATTGGCTAACGACGCTTTCATTGGTACCTCGAAGAATGTCGCGCAGCGGGTCGTGGACGAATGCATCTTCGGGGCTATCGACCAGCACGTGTGCCGTGTCTAGCGAAAATGTATCTGCATGTTGCACGCGCCATGAGCCCACTGTACCTTTGGACACGACGGTGACGTGACGACCTGCCAGCAGTGCTAGGACAAGCAACGTCACGACACGCTTGCACACTGGAGATGTGTATTCATACCGGAGGGTGAAAGCAGGTTCGGCGACGGCGAAAGCGGGCCAGTGCCATTGCTGCCGGTCGCCGAGGGCGTTGACGGCGTCGATTTGTTGGCTTGAAACAAGTACTGACCGAGGTTGCCCCAGCCGTCAAAGCGTCCTTTGGGCGTGGGTGATTGCACTGGATAGACGTCCATGTCGGTCCAGCGTTCTAAACAACATGGCCACATCTCTATCTCTTCCGAAATGTAGGACACGATGTACGTGGCGGCAGCGTATCGCGCAGGAGCGGCGCGTTGGCGAGCGAGTGCAGCGTCACGTGTGGGTACAGCGGCGACGTCGCGCATGACGTCGCATTGTTTTGGTACGGGTTGAAGCTCCGAATCGACCCGACCGCAAACGGCACCTACACCGTCGTATTCCACGGATTTCCTTTATCTCAAATCTCGAATCTTGAATCTCCAACCTGAATGTCAAAAAAAATGTTGGAGTAGAGCGCACGCCGGCGAAAACACCCGAGGCCAAACAAAAACGCGCCTTGGCTCAGGCACTGCAACAGCGACGGGGCCGATGCGACGCGCACGAGGCTGGCGCGCACGACATTCTTGTCACCGACATAGTTGACGCATCGAAGGCGACCGAGATAGCGCACGACGGCATGCAAGAGCGCCCAGTCGACACTCGTGGCCATGCGCACTTCGATCGAGAGGCTGTGGTCGGTGTTGTGGAGCTGCAACACCGTGTCCCGTGCGATTGCCGTCTCGATAGCGTCGTCTACCATCGGTGGTTAGGTCAGGGTTAGGGTAAAACCGTAATGGTGTCGTACCGTCGTAGAGGTAGCTGGACGCTTCGGTCTCGGCGTCGGTTGTGGTCGGTCGTGGTTCGGGCACAAAAAGCAATGCAGTCATGCCGTCAAGAGAAAACGAAAAGATCGGGTCGGTGTCGGTTGGGTCCAACAAGATGTTGAGGCGACCGTCCAGAAGGCGGTACGCCAGCAGCGCATACCCAACGTTCGGCGCAGGCAACTGAATCTCGAGTGTACCCGCCATGGGCGCCATCGGCAGCGGGACGGCATACGTCGCAAGCGCCACACACGTGGGTGACGCCGTGTCTTGCAGTACGAATTGTGCACCGGTCCTAGGCCATTTTTAACATTTTATCGATTTTGTGCAAGGAAATATCGATTGTTGTGCAAGGATGTACCGATCAAAGAGCTTGGACGAGATGGTGTTGACGACCGCGTTGACGGCGCCGCGGTTGTTGAACGGCGCGCGAACCCCCAAGTGCGGCGTGGCGAGCGTAATGACATTCTACACACGTTCCAACTTGATACTTTGATACACGATGGAACAAACCATGGGCGTAATCTGCTCAAAGAAGCCTCGCGCGTACAAGACGCCAATGCAGTAGCGCACGTAGAGCCCACCGAGCGAGTGCCCAATGAGTGACACCTTCTCGAGCCTAGGTCAACCGACAGGCATACAAATTGGGCTTGCCAGAGGACGTACCGAGGGCAGGTGGCCGCGAGGCTTTGGACTTCGTCGGCCAAGCGCAGCCCGCCGGCGTCGATACCGTCGTGCGTGTCCTTGGCGTTCGAGGTGGCAGCGACAATGTACAGCCCTAACGCTACGTGGGTCGAGATCCCATGGATCGAACACGTACCTGGCTCGTCCCGGAAGACGTCGCGCAAGATGAAGCCAAACGTGTGGTAGTCGGATGGGCTGCCGTGGAGGCCATGCTGCAGGACGACGAGGTGCGTGGCGGCGGCGTCCCGCGGTGGCGGGCCAAAGAGATTGCTCGCGTCGTCGCCCGTCGATGTCGCTGGGCTCGCCGGCGCCGGCGGTGCGCCAAAGAGGTCTTCGTACTCGAGCGATCCCGGCGCAACGCTGCTGCGGTCGTTGGTCGCGGGCGGCGCACCGAACAAGAAGGCGTCGTCGTCGGCCATGCTAAAGTGTGTAAAAATGCTGGCTCAGGTTGCCCATTTAATACCGATATTTTATTTGAACCTATGATTGGTATACAAGTATTTTAAATACGTGTCATTGCTTGGTCTGATCCCGCACATCATGATGGGCCATGGATCATCCCTTTGGAGCTGATGCCATCAGGCCCGTCACTAGCTCATTCTTCAACCAACGTTAGTCGAAAGTGATAGTATGGATGCACAATACACAGCTACCGAGTTAACCTTCCTTGAAACGTAAAATGCAATCGATCGTCGCAGGGGGCCTGCAGAAGGCCTGGAGTAGTCGTCGGAGGACCAAATGTATTGATCATGAACTCCAGACCAGAACCGAGCAGAGAGCCGAGAGCTATAGAGGCAGGCAGCAGCTATATGTGACTCTCGTCTGTACCGAGAAGTTCCTCCATCTCCGTCGCCGATCCT
This sequence comes from Saprolegnia parasitica CBS 223.65, assembly GCF_000151545.1. Taxonomy (NCBI): domain Eukaryota; phylum Oomycota; class Saprolegniomycetes; order Saprolegniales; family Saprolegniaceae; genus Saprolegnia; species Saprolegnia parasitica. Next base: position 52,715 of record NW_012156501.1, on the reverse strand, counting down.
AAAGCAGCCTTGGAGCGAGATGCGACCGGAACCATGCGCAGCAAGCACGATCGCTGCATCCCAGGAGCGGGCACTGCCAGTATATCACAATGTAGCTGACCATGCCCGTGCTGGCTGTGCTGGCGTAGTACCAGTAGGATGCCATCATGCACCTCCACGGCAATCTCAAAGTGCAAAGTGGCCAACGGCAAACGCTTACAAAATGCAGGATGAACAATTGATAAAATTAAAAAATGACTATGGTACAGACGCGCTGGCGGTTCCTAGTACTGGCCGCTGTTGCCGCGCTTTCGCGGGTTCTTCTTGCGCTTGGTGTACGCCTTGTTGTTGTCGGCGGGCACGCTATAGTCGCGCAGCGACGTGTACGACGCCCGGCGGTTGAGCGACTCGGGCGCGACGCTCAAAAAGGTCTGGAACGCACTGCTCACGCGGGCCTCCGTGTGCGACGCGGCGGCGTCCAAAATATCCTGAAAGGCCGCGCGGCGCTTCTCGAGCACCTTGGTGTCGTGCTTGCGCAAGTACGACCAGACGCCGGCCGACGGCAACGGTGGCAACGTCGAGTTGGAGATCGTGAAGCGCGAGAGCAGGCTCGAGCGGGACGCCAAGGCGGCCTCCTTGTCCTCGAGCGGCATCATGGTCGAAAGCTCAAAGTACAAGTTGCGAAAGTCCGTGTACCGGCGGCGAATGGTGTACGTGTCGAGAATGTCGTGCGGGTTTTTGACGTCAACATGGTACATGACGATGCCGTCCGTGCCCACCGAGTAGCTCGTGACCGTGAGGTCGACGAGGCGCGGCGAGAGCGACGCGTCGAGGTCAAACTCGTCTTCGGGCTCGTCCGAGTCTTTGGTCGTCGGCGGTGTGCGCATACTACTAGTGCTCGCAATTACGTGCTGGATGTCAAGTTCGGTTGTATACTGACTGCACGCCAGCCATCAAGAGGAGGCGCTTCAACAGCTGCCCGGGAGCATCATCTCCGCGGCGCGCTGTCCCATCGTCGAAACCAGGTTGAAGGGGGTCATCGCAGCGCGCGAATTCAAATGCGCCAATCTGGCCGCGTCAAAAAATGGATTCACCAATCAGCGCATTCTGTATCTGAACAATGTGTGACCGGGCCTCTGTGGCACCTTTATTTCTTCCGGTCGTGGGATTCAGGTCCATCGACGACGCGATTCGGAGGACGAGAACACGCAAGCATAGAGGGCCATGGGCTGCATGCGACCTGAAGGAGCCTGCATTGGAATCTGCTGCCGAGAAGATGCATCGACACGATCGCACGCCAGCCATGTGGGCAGCGTCAACCTTTATGCTATCACACGTGCGCAGTTGCGCTTGTAGAGGGAGGGACTGCACATTGGTTTGACGTCGTATTATATGATAGCAAGAGGACGACGACGAAGAAGAAGCTCTCTGTCCTGTAGTGTACAGGACGTTCGGCGTTCGTCGAGAAGGTTCAAGAATTGAAACTTGCCGTTTGCACCAAAACACACGACGTGGCACTTCAACAAAAAAATTAAGTTGATGCAGCCCGACACAAGCCAGGACACAAGCGCTAGATGGCCTCTCGCAGCGTACGTTGAATGAAACATCTCGATACGCAGTTGTCGCCTCTCGCTCGCGGAGGTAAGAAGGCGATGTCCGTACAAATCGGGTCTATTACATTCATGCCTACACGTACAAGAGGACCGGCTAGAAAAACGCCGTCTCCTTCTCCATGAGTTCTTTCGAGGCCGATAGAAAGGCCTTGGAGAACTCCTTGGACCGGGCTGCGTTCGACCGAACGGAGAGCCGGTACCCGGCCTTGGCCTCCGACTCGGCGGTCGCAAGGTCGTGCAGCATCTTGGCCATCGAGAGCGTTTGCTCGGCCGCGCTCAGTTGCCCCGACGAGGTCGTCTCTTTGGACGCAGACTTGAGCGGCGACGGCGTCCCCAGTTTCTCACTCACGCTCTTGACAAGCGTCGGGAAGGCACTCGACGTCACAAAGGCTTCAATTTCGGTCCGCGGCACATGACTGAGCTCGTGGACTTCGCCGTCGCGCGCTTCAAACGCCTCCCACGACGCCGCCGTGAGGATCGTCGCGTACCTTGTGGTGTGTTTTTTCTGGTGGGCGCGGTCCAGCGCCGAGATGACGCCGTTGTTGGCGAGGCTCCAATTGCACAGCTCGCGGTAGAAGAGCAGCAATTCCTTCTTCTCAAGCACGGCCTTGCCCCGGAACGCCAGTTTGTCGAGCCTAGGCAAATCCTCCTGCCATCGTTCCTTTGTATACACGCGACGACGAGACGCGTACACAAAAGCGAGGTTCTCGGGGGGGACGATCGGCACGACTTGGGGCGGAAAGAGCACGTCGTAGAGCGATGCGACCGTGGTGGGGGGCGTGAGGTCGAGCACGCTGAGCGTCTCGGTGGCTCCTTTTTTAGACCGCCCGAGCGCAGCGGTGTGCGATAGAATGTACTTGCGCCCGACGCCAACCGATTTTTGCAGCCGAAGCGAGGTTTGTTCCATTGACGTGCTCGCACTTTTGATGTTGTCAAGCGTGTCAATCATGTCGGCCTTGAGCCGTGAGACGCGAAACCCGTCATAGTCGTTGCACAGATAGAGCTAATGGGATAGTATGAGAGGTCGCTCGTGGAGTCGAGATTACTACCTGTTTTTCCATGACTAGTTGGAAGGAATCCATAGCAGCACGCACGTTGCGCATGGCCACGTCCACGGCGTAAATCTCCGAGTTGGCCGTCTCGAAAAACGTGGTCGCCTATATGCACCTTGAGAGCATTTGTCGACGGAAATCAAAAGTGACCTGTGCGAGGACGTGTTGCGCGCGCGCGACTTGGTTGCTGGACGGCGCCGGTTTGGGCCGGGACCGGATCTGCAGCTTGGAGGTACTTCCGCTGCCGTTGGTCGGATAGAAAAAGCCGACGCGGGTCTGCTCGTGCCGGTCGTCGTCTTGCATGTTCCTTATGGGTTCACGGCCTTTCCACGACGCCACGACAGTTGCAGCGCCTGTAACTGGACCACAAACGCGTTGCTATTTCGAGAGAGGGCTAGGGTAAAAAAGCAAAGTTGAACCTGACCAGGAGATTTCGCGTTCGACGCTGCTTCGTACGGTACCGGTCTGCCGTCCGAAACGGAGTCGTTCTTGTATGTGAAAAGAGGAGCCAACACTGCAGTGGACGATGCTTTGGTATGTCATTTGTGCTTTGTTGTTGGATAGCTGCCACAAGCGTCTTGGCACAGTTTGATTTAGTGTACTACTCGATGACAAGCGTATTGTAGTCGTATGGGTTTTTCTTTTTTCTTAGATACTCGTGGTGGTGGATGCAGCAATGGAGCTTTTCGACGACCACAGTCGGTGGTGCAGCCCTGCGTGGAGAAGGTGGTCTTGCTTTTGACGGTAGCCCGACGAGACGGACGCAGGCAATGGCCACATGCTATCGTCGACGCAGCGTGGTCGCAGCGATGACGCGACCTACGCACGCCGTCACGGATGAGCTGTGCTTCGAGGCAAACCACTCGCGATGAAGCACCTACCGAGACGTCGATTCGCTCTCTGGTTGCACCTGCTGGGCACGTGGCAGAGGGCGATGCGGTTGAGAAAACGCGCAAGTCTTCCATGGCAATCGCGGGGGCGCGCGACGAGGCACACGACGACTCGGTCTCAGCATGCACACCAGCTTCATTACGAGCAGCGGGTGGCAATGACATGGTCGATGCCGAGCGGGACGAACCGTGTGGTTCCAGCGGCGTCCATCCGCCGGCAGCTACAGTTGATGTTGATGTTGGTGGTAACACCTCGGCGCACGATACAGCCAGCGACATTGGGACAAAATCAAGGGACAAAACGTGCGGCTCTGTCGGGACGGGCGCATCAAACACGCGAAAGCGGAACGATGCCGCATCCGACGACGTTGGCATCGGAGGCGCCGAGATAAACCACTTTTCGGTTAAAAAGGTTGCAGGTTTCTGGACGGTAGTTGGGATCGCCAACAAGTCGTTTGTCCCGGGAGATGCGATCATCGCATCCTCGATCTTGCATTCGGTCGTCGTACTGTCTGACATGTTGTGCTCGAGCGGCAAAACGTTGCATTCGGGTGCATCGCGGGATACATCACGGCTGACAGGGACACGGGCGGTCCAAGCTGCCTCGTTCGTCTCGGCGGTGCATGGAGGTGCGTTGACCCTGCCCTCGGACGTCGCGGCAATGACTTGCTTGGTCGGAGTCGATGGCGGCGCCTTAGCAGCGTTACTATCGAGGAGCTTCTCGAGCTCGTGCTTGTATCGACTCAAGATCGTCGCGAGGTCGGCCAAGTTGGCGTCCCACGATTCCTTGGCGCTCGTCGGTAGCTGCGGACGCGGGTGCGGCATCGGGAGAGGCCTCGGTGGCAGCGAGCGAGGGATGTCCAGACCACGCCGCTCGTGTAGCCATGAGGCTTCAAGGTCTGTTTCGGACGCCTCGAGGATCTTGGTCGACGACCGAACGCTGGCTCCCAGTTCGCGTCTATATACGCAATGTCGTTAGAAGATGCTTGCTGTGCGCCGCTGTACAAGGCATGGAGCGTCCGAGATTCGGGCAATGCATGGCCCAGCGACTTGACCCGCGCGTGAAGAAGCGACCGCTGACTATCAATAAGACGACGCCTCCGTCTGCAATCTGTTGCACCTGTGTCTTGAGCGTCGACAAGGGACTTTGTGGAGGGCGGATGTAGGAGGATGCTGCCGTCGATGGGCGCGGCGGTCGTGCTGACAATGGAGTTGGTGCTAGCAACGGAGCAGGCTCGGACGTCGGTGCCATAATGGACGTCGGGCTGGCAGCGACTGTGTTGGGATGTAGCTCGTAGCGCGCACCAGGCTCAACATAGGACACTTTTGCCGCTTGACTGGGGTCCTCTGTTGCCAAGGGCGTCTTGGCAGCATCCATTTCACGGGCAAAGGCCTTGAGCAGCTCGGCGGCCGATGGCTCCCGCCTAGCGCAGCGTGAGAGCTCGCTATGCAGTGCGCTCTGGCATACGGAGGCTCCTTGGCCGGGCGTGGCTGGCTGGCTCGATGTGTTGGCTTGCGCTTACTTTTCGTAGCTCGGTCGCCGTCCCGTAGGGCGTCCTGCCACTGCGTCGTTGGTCGAAGCATCGCTGGGATCTTTGCGCTGCTGCGATTGGTGCAAAGGCTTGGCGCATATCGTCTCAGATTGGTTGATTCATACGGAATGAGGATTGGCTGTAAACAAGGTCTCAGGCGCAGCGGATTGGTCCAATGCACTCTCCAAGATGATTGGTTAAAAAGCGCATTGCACCGGCACACGATTGGCTCGTATAAGAACCTCTCACAATGCATACATCAATACGTACAGTTTTATTCGACCAATCACGGACGAGCCAATCAGATCTGGCCGGAACGAGTGGCCGCCAACAGCGCACGTTTTGGCGCCGGCCAATCGAGTGATCAGTTTGGAAATTGCGCCCTGAAGAGTAGAAGCAGGAATAGTAGCATTAGAGATGTGCCCAAGGACGACAAAATGTACCACCTCTCTGATTACTCCGTGAGGATACACATTCCATAGAAACTCTAATTTTTTGCTGAGGGACACTATTAGCATCAACTGCATGCACATACGATAGATGTAGAGTACTTCTCGTGAAAGCCTGGGAACCTAGAGATGACAAACTGTACCACCTCTCTGATTACTCCGTGAGGATACACATTCCATAGAAACTCTAATTTTTTGCTGAGGGTTCCCAGTATTGCATTGCTTTCTTCTTTCTTTCATAAAACGAATTCAAGAAACAGTATTGACTTTCCATCACCGTGTCACCTGCCACTCTTGTCCATACCCGCAGACATTTCCGACCTGCTTCGGGGGGGGCCCTACTACCAATCGCATCCGTTGTCGATGCACTCCGTCGAATCCTTTTCATTCCCTGCGTCGTCACAGCCCGCGCTACAGCCCACCTCGCCATGTCATCTTGCGACGACTGTTGGCTCCTCATGGATTGGCACCCCGCAAGCGACATGATACAGCATCCTAGCTACCGTTTGTACCATATGGCGTTCAAGCGCTCCTTCTCACGCGGCGAGACGTACTCGTCCGCAGCCACCGCATCCTCACTTTCTTGTCCGTCGCTCACTTCTAGAATCGCGTTGTGCCCTCGAGCTCTGCGGGACCTTGCAGAATGGCGCTCGCAGTGACAGCAACAACGTCGTCCAAGGATTGCAGTGACACCACTACGTTGATGGAAACGTCGTATCTCGCTGCTCGTACACACCCGGAGGCTCGTCCTCCTACATGTACAAGCTCACACCGTCGACCTCGGACCCCGACGCACCCGTGGCGAGCACCCATGTCCGAGACGGATCGCGCCGAGAAAGCATGGTACAGTAGATGCTCTCCATTGTTTGGTCGTTCGTCATCGTCGTCGCGATGTTGTTGTCTGGTCGTTGTTTGTAAGTCGTTCTACTGAGATAGATAGATCCTAGTACGCAGATAAATATGACGTTTATTCGCGTTAATCAACACAGCAGTGCTGGGTCAGAGCCGAACCCGGAGTAGTACGAACTGACTGTACGCTCAATCGAGGAAGATTGCCGCATCCGTGCACAAAAGTAGAAATCGACAGTGTCGTGCGTGGGGATGTCGGGGCAAGCATCACCGCTCGCCTCCTTGAACACGGTCCACTGCGCCTCGTTCTGCGCGATGGCAGTGAGTTCTTATAGATCTTTGCTGGTCCGGAGACGCTTCTCGACTGACGGGACGGTGACGAGATCGGCGTCGAGCACACGTCGTCAATAGGCCTTCCGCATCAAGTCGCTCGTCGTTATATCTAAAAAAAGTTATAGAAGCTAAAAATACGAGTGAAACATCCGTCCGTGAAGGGCCACAGTTGCTTCGTTTCCTCGACATATCTCTCTCTCTATGGGCGGGGGCGCGAGCAAGGGCGGCGAGGGCAAGTCGCCGCAGGCCAAGGTGGCCCCCAAGATGACGGGCCGCGGCGTGCCGGCGCCGCTTGTCGCTGCCAACACGCAGTGGAAGATGGTGCCCCAACCCAATATCAACCGCATGAAGAGCGCGGGTCGTCTCTCGATCGCCGACGACGAGCTCACGCAAATGCTGCACGATCCCGTCGGCCAAAAGCACATTGGGAATTACGCGAAAAAGATTCTGACAAGCGAGACGTTCTACTGCTGGGTCGAGTGCATGGAGTTCATCGAGGCGCCGTCCAGCGGGTACCAGCGGTCGGTCGCCAAGCACATTTATAAAAAGTACATCAAGCATGGCGCGGCCATGGCGCTCGGTGGCCTCGCATCCGACATGGTCGCGCAGTACGACGTACGCACCTCTCTTTTTTTGAAGAAAAAAAGAGATGACAATATTGTCCGCACTAGGAACTGATCAAAGTCATTGACGCGGACCCGAGCCAAATCACAAAGGACTTTTTCGCACCAATCCAGAAAATGTGCTTTGACGACATGTGCAAGAACACGTACCATCGCTTCAAGAGCTCGCCCGAGTACGACCTGTACAAGCTCGAGCTCAAGGACACGTACAATAAAGTGACGGTCGACGACTTCGACTACCTCGAGCTGCTCGGCTCGGGTGGCTTTGGCCGTGTCGTGCACGCCCGGAAAAAGTCCACCGGCAAGCATTACGGTATGCATCGATCGAGTTGGATGGACACGTTGTCTTACTATATATGGTGGTGTGACTAGCGATGAAGATTCAGCTCAAGAACGGGCTCCTCCACGAACACCAAGACCAGCTCGACCAAATCACGTCCGAGAAGGACATTCTCCAAATGTGCAACCACCCGTACATCCTCGACATGCACTACAGTTTCCAGACCAGTGCCCACGCCATCATTGTGACCGAGCTCGTGCGCGGTGGCGACCTCAACGAACTCATGAAGGGGTCGAAGCGAGGGTACCTCCCCGAAGGCCGCGTGCGCCTCTACGCGGCGGAAATCGCGCTCGCACTCAACCATTTGCACGAACTCGGCTTGATTTACCGCGATCTCAAGCCGTGCAACGTGCTTCTGGGCGAAGATGGACACATTGTCCTTGCCGACATGGGGCTTGCGACAGGCCTCGAGGAAATCCGGGACAAGAAGCACCGCGACGACGCAGACCGCGAGGCCGCCAAAGCCACGGGCGGTGCGGGCTTGAGCCGCGTCGAGTCGCACGTGACGCTGCCAGAAGACGACCATAATCCGCACGGCGTTGTGCAGCTCTCGGGGCAGACGCAAACCGTGCCCAAGTCGTTTGCGCGGCCGCCGGACGCCAAGAACACGCGCCGAAAGACCACGGTCGGGACGAAGGGCTACATGGCGCCCGAGCTCATCTCTGGGAAGCTCCTTCGGCGGGAGGAGCGGCCAGGGTACAATTTCACCATCGACTATTGGTCGCTCGGCGTGACCATCTACGAGCTCATTTGCGGCTACCAGCCGTTCAACCTCTACAACGTCCTGGGCGACGGGTTCCTTGCCGAAATCGCCCAAGAAGTCGAAGTCGCCAAGCTCAGCCCCCGCTCGCAGTACCGCGCCGAGCTCGAGCGCATGGCGGCCGGCGTCGACTACCCCGACCAGGTACGTTTATTCTGTGCCGATGGCAACAAAATAATGTATCTCGACGGAGCTAGGTCTCGGCCAATGCGCGGGACTTTATCAACCGGCTCCTTGAAGTCAACGCGGTGAATCGCATGGGGTGCACGTCCCGCGGCTTCCTCGATATCATGGAGCACCCGTTCTTCCACGGCTTGGACTGGGAGCGTCTCATGGTCAAGCACGTGCAACCCGAGTTTACGCCCAACGTCAAGCCGCTTACGGACCGTAAGACGTACTCGAACTTTTGGAACATGATGGCGCACTTTGACGCGCGCGACAAGCATTTCATTCGACGTACGTCTCCACTTGATAGATTGATACACACGAGATCTGTGTGTAGACGACTGGTACCAAGACCCGCCCCCCGAGAAGCAAAAGGCGTTCGAGAAGTGGGACTTTATCTCGCCCCATACGCTCAAGGCCGAGCTCGGTATCGCGGCCGAAATGGACGAAAGCAACCGGCCGTACAAGATTCTCCAGCTCACGGGCGAGACGTCCGGGTGAAGCGGCCACGTGTAGTTAGAGACAAAAGAAAACCTGTGTGCTGTCGAGTGAAGAAGGGTCCCTGTACTGTCGTGTGTTTCATGTGTCTTCTGGATACGTCCTGTAGGCATAGAAGAGATCGGGTGCTGTCGCTCAAAAAGCTGGCTCATCACAAGACTTATTTTATCAAAGATACAAAATTGCTCAACATGTAAGACTACAACCACAGGCAAGTAGAGTAGACGAGTGTTTTCGCACGGTGGCATCCTTGAAAGCCGCCCAGCGCGGTGAGCCAATTTGACCTCTGCTACCTACGTTGTCCAGGCCGAACGATGATAAAAATGAAACATTCGAAACGGCACGGTGGCATGGTCGCGCTCAGCGTCCGCGCAATTCCGGTGCTTGTGCGCGCCATCCACTTTCTCGACTTTGTCGCCCGAAGGCTCACCCCAACCCGACCGAAAACGTCGACAGCCCAACGCCGATAGCTTCTTGCCCTATCCCTACCGATACCCCGACCCCTATCGCGTCGCCGCACATCAGCACACTAGCGATGCATTATAGGACTCGGAATGCAACACGCTACAGTATTCCCCCACAATGCTATCTCGCATCTACAAACACACGTGCTGGCTACGTTGTACAAGATTGTGTGTGTGTGTTTTGAGTGGTTAAAAAGCCTATTTTTTGCCCTTTTTACCGCCCTTTTTCTTCTTTTTGCTGGTTTCCGCGAGCTTTTTCTTTTCGTCGAGAAGAATTTTGTGTGCGCGGTACGCGGCTTGGATCTTGCGCGAGGCAAAGGTCTGCTTCTTGGCTTCTTCGCGCTTGAGAACTTCGAGTTCCTTGAGCCGCCGCTTTTCGTTTTCTTTGTTTTTTTGGAGCTCAACCTCCTCGACCCAGCGCTTCTGGAGCCCCTCGAGCTTGGCGGCATTTGCATTGCGCTCGCTGGTGAGCTTGGCGAGCTCGGCCTGCTTGGCGGCCATGTCCCGCTCGTACTTTTCATTCCAGTGGGTGAAGTCCTTGTGGAGGCTCTCGTGCTTGGCCTTTAGAAACCCGACCGTTTCGACATGCACCCGCGCCTCCGAGTCGCATTCGCGCGTGACCGCTTCAATCTTGGCCTTCTCTTCCGTGATGAGCTGCTGGTACAAGCGAGCCGTCGACGCCGTCTTGGCTTTGGCTTCGCTGCGCGCATACCGAATGTCGATCTGTGTCTTGGATTTGACCTACGCATGCGAGGTCATTGCATCGTTGTTCAATATTGGCCACTTTGAAAAACAGAGTTTATGAAATACATGAAAAATACAAATATAGAGGCCATTGGCAGCATGCTAACGTGGTGGGTACCTGCAGAAGCTGCTCTTTCAAGAGTGCAATGGCGCTTTTTTGATCGGCGATTTCCCGCGTGTGCTCGACTTTTTCCCGCGCGAGCTCCTGCGTGAGGCGCTTGACCTCTTCCGTGGCCTTCTTCTCCGTCTCGATGAGGTCCGCCGCCTTCTCGGCCGCGTGTTTGCCTTCGGTGACGTACGTCACGAGCGACTCGTAGCCGCAGCCGCGGAGCTCCCGCGTCGTCTCGGTGAGTAAATCGATAAGTGCTTGGCGCTCGTACTGAATCTTCATCAAATTGCCCCCGAAATTGGGATTGTCCTATGGACAATAGTGTCCATCAACTGCTACATTAGCAACCCCTACCTTGAGGTTGCGACACAAACTCCGCGTGGACTCGCGCAGCGCGCGGCTGACTTCTTGAATGTCGCGCTGGGTTTCTTTAAACTTGGATTTGTTGGCGAGGCCCTAGCAACATCCATTCAGATTGTCTTCTTGTACATAGTAGAAGACGATAGATACCTTGAGGACGCTTCGCTGGGAAATGAGGCTCTCGTACTTGGCTTCGAGGCGTCGCTGCTCTTGGATAATGCGCGAGATCTCGTCGCCAACGACTTGCGAGAGCTCTTCGCGGTGCTGCAGAATGTCAGGCGTGATGCTGCCAAGGAACGAGAGCTTCTCGATCGTCTCTTCAAGGATCGCACACGCCCGCGTGGCCTCGACCGGCGACAGGCGGTGGGCCGCTTTCATCACCGCAACTGAAACCGGTGACCGCGTCTGAAACTCCTCGTGCTACCGTATTGCTAGCAGTCGGCTAGTGTTTTTGGTCCGAAAGTGGACGCTGCATATACATCCCATTCCCAGTGCAAATGCAAATGCACATTCATGCAGTTGTTGGATGACCTGCGACGTTGTCTCGTTCAAAGCAAACAAAACTCTAGATAGATAGATCGATCGATCGATCGATAGATAGATAGATAGTGCATTCGGGTCAATCTTTACCGACTAGACGCAAAACACTGTTTTAGGTCGTATACTACTTGTTGGCTTGGTCCCACCATTTCCTGTAGATCAGATCCACGACGTAGTTGAAAATCCGACAGAGTTGTGGACGAGAACGACCAAACGTACTCATCATGTCGTAGTACGTCGTTGGAAACTTTAAACTTGACCGATACAGAACGAGCATACGGCTTATCGCGGTTCTTCCGATACCACCGCAGCAGCAAGAGGTGCATCGGCTTCATCTGCGCGCGAAATCAAAGTGATGTCCCCGGATAAGTCATTCATTATCCGGATAATCCGCTGGCAGGGTAAATGATCTGAGGAATGGCAACAGTACGACACGATTTGCAAAATCTCTCTATTAGCTGAATCGTTGGGCTGAATCCATGGGCTGAATCGTTGGTTTTTGTGGCCGGTCGCTTGGCCGAACTTCCACGTGGCAATCAATGTCTCGGCTCCGATAGCTGCACCGATGCTACCAGCTCCTTATGCTTGCTCTGCATCAGAACTTATTCTGGGGGTTATTCTGGGCGTTAAAAGTCTTGCCAGGACTGCGATGCGGTTGTCAGTCGTGCATGCCGACAGGTCTTTCCTTTTGCTTGATGAAAAGCAGTCGACTGACATGGTCAACCAACGAACTAAAAGTATGTCCTAATTAACGCACTGCCGAGGCGGCCCAAGGTGATCATTTGCAGGGTGATCGCAGAAAAGAAATCGTCGTTGAAGCTGAACACCTTATCCTCTTGGTTGTTGCTTGTGGCGGATCGCAGGGATATCTCCTCGACCTCACACCATGTGTCGCCAGAGATTCTGTCCCAGATGCTATCACCACTTCATGGATTATTTGTCTTGAAAAGACTATGCCACGGTGACGTTGGATGCCATGCCATCGCGCTGTTGGCCGCTGAATCTGCGGTGCCACGTGCTTGGGAGAGCTTTTACATACCAGTCGGCCCACATCTCCGATAGCTCACTTTCCAATCCACCATCAACCCCAACCACCACCACCATGAACATTTACCCGCAGCAGACGTACGAGGTCGACGCCGGCCGGTCGATCGGCCACGCCAACCCGGGCATTGACCGCGCGTGCAAGGAGATCCAGGCGGCGTGCGCCGGCCTTGGCACGAACGAAAACAAACTCAGCACGGTCCTCGGCAACAAGTCGCCCGTCGAGCGCTGCCTCATCCACCTCCGGTACCCGGAGCTCTTCCACAAGTCGCTCCTCTCCGAGATGGCGTCCGAGACGTCGGGCAACTATGGCAAGCTGCTGCAGCTCCTCTCGCAGCCGATCGAGGAGGCCGAGGCCATGATCATCCGGGATGCGACCAAGGGCGCCGGCACGAACGAGAAGCTCTTGATTCCGGTCCTCAGCGGCCGCTCGAACATCGAGCTCAACATCCTCAAGAAGGCGTTCTTCAAGAACTTCCAGACGGACCTCGTCGTCGCCATCAACGATGACCTCAGCGGCGACCTCAAGACGTTCTACCTCGCGGCGCTCAACCAGATGGCGCAGCCGTACAACCCGAGCATCCACACGCCGGCCAAGGCGGCCGAGATCGCCGAGGCCATCTACAAGGCCGGCGAAGGCAAGTGGGGCACGAACGAGTCGGCCTTTGCCAACGCAATTTGCTCGATCCCGCCCCAGTTCCTTGCGGCCGTCGACGCGGCGTATGCGGCCAAGCACAAGCACGGCCTCGTGCATGCAATCCAGAGCGAGTTTGGCGGCAACGCCGAGGACGGCCTCGTGTACCACGTCAACAGCATCTTGCGTCCGATCGAGACCGTCGTCGAGCAGATCGAGAGCACGATGAGCGGCATTGGCACGGACGAGTACGGTCTCTCGGCATCCATCGTGCGCTTTCAGCACCTCCTCCCGCAGGTCAAGCAGGCGTACCAGGCCAAGTACCGCACCACGCTCCGTCAGCGCATCGAAGGCGAGACGAGCGGCGACTACCGTGCGCTCCTCCTCACGATCCTCGACCATGCCATCTAGCTTGTTACTGAATACCTGCATAATATATGGATTTTGAACGTGGACACGGACGTTTTCCGACACACAGAGTAGGCAGTCAAAAATGCGAAATGCTGCGAGTACGCAGCGGAGCGTTGACTCGTGCTCGACTGCCGTGGTGGTCACGAGAGGGTGCTGCCCATGCCTCAAGAGGATTGTGGCGCCAAAGGTCGCGAAACGGTTCGAGGTGTGGTAGCGAGGGAAGACTAGGCTTTTTGCAACAAACGCTTGAGCGAGTCTCTTCGCTCAATTGTCTTGCGTTGGTTGTATAATGGCGCGATTGCAGCAAGTATCCATTTTGACCAAGGCCACACGAGCAAGGGATCGACGCCGGCGGTCGGCGAAACGCGGTGTGTGAAACGGCTCGTAACCTGGTATTTGTATGCCATACAATGTCCAGGATCGGCAAATCTGCAATGTCGCGACGGCTCAGTTTGCCTTTTGCTCGAGCCATGCGAAGTGCGATTTCAATCTGCGCGTTGGCGCTTCTCTCGTGTGCGAGCGCCTCGACGCACGGAGCACTTCGAAGTGAGTCTCTCGTCTCTGTCTACGGCCAGTGCGGTGGTCGAGGGTACGCCGGTGCGACGACCTGTACCTCTGGCAACACGTGCGTCTACATCGCCTCGACCTACTCGCAGTGCCTGCCCACACCGCCGACAAGCACCGAGTTTGCGACGTATGCGCAGTGCGACGGAAGCAACTTCAAGACCAACGGCAAGACGTGTCGGCCCAACGACATGTGCTACAAACTAACGTCGTTGCTCTCGCGATGCTACCCCAAGAAATCCGAGTAGGCCCATACCAAGGTCTTGGAGGAGCCAGAGAAAACTGCAGCCTCCAACACATCCGTGTAGTAGTGGTACGAACGAGATACCGTTCTCTAGTTCAATACAATCCATGTTCAGCATCCCGAGTGGGTCACTTCTGCAACGGGTAAATGCTTGCCATCCCTGCGATGCAGAAAGTCAACACCAGTCAAATAGTCTCTGCATCGCACGATGTTGGCTCTCCGCAGTTGGCTACAATCGACCACGTCTGCCCTCGCTACCAACTACCCCAACTCGACCCGTTTCGCGACCTTTGGCGCCACAATCATCTTGACGCACCGTCCTTGGCAGCTCCCTCGCGTGACCACCACGGCAGTCGAGCGCTCGTCATCTCTCCGCTGCGTACTCGCATAATCTTGACTGCCTACTCTGTGTGTCGGAAAACGTTCGTGTCCACGTCCAAAATCCATATATTATGCAGGTATGCACAGGTTTAACCAGCTAGATAGCATGGTCGAGGATCGTGAGGAGGAGCGCACGGTAGTCGCCGCTCGTTTCGCCTTCGATGCGCTGACGGAGCGTGGTGCGGTACTTGGCCTGGTACGCCTGCTTGACCTGCGGGAGCAGGTGCTGGAAGCGCACGATGGCCGCCGAGAGACGGTACTCGTCCGTGCCGATGCCGCTCATCGTGCTCTCGATCTGCTCGACGATGGTCTCGATCGGATGCAAGATGCTGTTGACGTGGTACACGAGGCCATCCTCGGCGTTGCCGCCAAACTCGCTCTGGATTGCGTGCACGAGGCCGTGCTTGTGCTTGGCCGCATACGCCGCGTCGACGGCCGCAAGGAACTGGGGCGGGATCGAGCAAATCGCGTTGGCAAAGGCCGACTCGTTCGTGCCCCACTTGCCCTCGCCGGCCTTGTAGATGGCCTCGGCGATCTCGGCCGCCTTGGCCGGCGTGTGGATGCTCGGGTTGTACGGCTGCGCCATCTGGTTGAGCACTGCGAGGTAGAACGTCTTGAGGTCGCCGCTGAGGTCATCGTTGACGGCGACGACGAGGTCCGTCTGGAAGTTCTTGAAGAACGCCTTCTTGAGGATGTTGAGCTCGACGTTCGAGCGGCCGCTGAGGACCGGAATCAAGAGCTTCTCGTTCGTGCCGGCGCCCTTGGTCGCATCCCGGATGATCATGGCCTCGGCCTCCTCGATCGGCTGCGAGAGAAGCTGGAGCAGCTTGCCGTAGTTGCCCGACGTCTCGGACGCCATCTCGGAGAGGAGCGACTTGTGGAAGAGCTCCGGGTACCGGAGGTGGATGAGGCAGCGCTCGACGGGCGACTTGTTGCCGAGGACCGTGCTGAGTTTGTTTTCATTCGTGCCGAGGCCGGCGCACGCCGCCTGGATCTCCTTGCACGCGCGGTCGATGCCCGGGTTGGCGTGGCCGATCGACCGGCCGGCGTCGACCTCGTACGTCTGCTGCGGGTAAATGTTCATGGTGGTTGTTGTGGTTGGTGTTGGATTTGAAAATGAGCTATCCGAGATGTGGGCCGACTGCCATGTAAAAGCTCTCCCAAGCACGTGGCACCGCAGATTCAGCGGCCAACGGCGCGATGGCATAGCATCCAACGTCCCGATGGCATAGTCTTTTCAAGACAAATCCATAAAGTGATGATAGCATCTGGGCAGAATCTCATGCGACACATGGTGTGAGGTCGAGGAGATATCCCTGCGATCCGCCACAAGCAACAACGAGGAGGATAAGGTGTCCAACTTCAACGACGACTTCTTTTCTGCGATCACCCTGGGCCGCCTCGGCAGTGCGTTAAGATAAGGACACACGTACCGTTGGTTGGTTGACCATGTCAGTCGACTGCTCTTCATTCAGCGCAAGGAAAGATCTGTCGGCATGCACGACTGACAACAGCATCGCAGTCCTGGCAAGACTTTTAACGCCCAGAATAGCTAGAATAGCCCCCAGAATCATTTCTGACCCAGAGCAAGCAGAAGGAGCTGGTAGCATCGGTGCAGCTATCGGAGCCGAGACATTGATTGCCACGTGGAAGTTCGACCAAGCGACCGGCCACAAAAACCAACGATTCAGCCCATGGATTCAGCCAACGATTCAGCTAATAGAGAGATTTTGCAAATCGTGTCGTACCGTTGCCATTCCTCAGATCGTTTACCCTGCCAGCGGATTATCCGGATAATGAATGACTTATCCGGGGACATCACTTTCATTTGGCGCGCAGATTAACCTCACGCACCTCTTGCTGCTGCGGTGGTATCGGAGGAACCGCGATAAGCCGTATGATCGTTCTGTATCGGTTAGGTTTAAAGTTTCCAACGTCGTACTACGACATGATGAGTACGTTTGGTCCACAACTCTGTCGGATTTTCAACTACCGGTACGTCGTAGATCTGATCTACAGGAAATGGTGGGACCAAGCCAACAAGTAGTATACGACCTAAAACAGTGTTTTGCGTCTAGTCCGTAAAGATTGACCCGAATGCACTATCTATCTATCTATCTATCTATCTATCTATCTATCTATCTATCTATCTATCGATCGATCTATCTATCGATCGATCTACAGTTTTGTTTGCTTTGAACGAGACAACGTCGCAGGTCATCCAACAACTGCATGAATGTGCATTTGCACTGGCAATGGGATGTATATGCAGGGTCCACTTCCGGACCAAAAACACTAGCCGGCTGCTAGCAATACGGTAGCACGAGGAGTTTCAGACGCGGTCGCCGGTTTCAGTTGCGGTGATGAAAGCGGCCCACCGCCTGTCGCCGGTCGAGGCCACGCGGGCGTGTGCGATCCTCGAAGAGACGATCGAGAAGCTCTCGTTTCTTGGCAGCATCACGCCCGACATTCTGCAGCATCGCGAAGAGCTCTCGCAAGTCGTTGGCGACGAGATCTCGCGCATCATCCAAGAGCAGCGACGCCTCGAAGCCAAGTACGAGAGCCTCATTTCCCAGCGAAGCGTCCTCAAGGTATACACTGTCTTCTACTATGTACAAGAAGACAATTTGAATGGATGTCGCTAGGGCCTCGCCAACAAATCCAAGTTTAAAGAAACCCAGCGCGACATTCAAGAAGTCAGCCGCGCGCTGCGCGAGTCCACGCGGAGTTTGTGTCGCAACCTCAAGGTAGTGGTTGCGAATGTAGCAGTTGATGGACAGTATTGTCCATAGGACAATCCCAATTTCGGGGGCAATTTGATGAAGATTCAGTACGAGCGCCAAGCACTCATCGATTTACTCACCGAGACGACGCGGGAGCTCCGCGGCTGCGGCTACGAGTCGCTCGTGACGTACGTCACCGAAGGCAAACACGCGGCCGAGAAGGCGGCGGACCTCATCGAGACGGAGAAGGAGGCCACGGAAGAGGTCAAGCGCCTCACGCAGGAGCTCGCACGGGAAAAAGTCGAGCACACGCGGGAAATCGCCGATCAAAAAAGCGCCATTGCACTCTTGAAAGAGCAGCTTCTGCAGGTACCCACCAACATGTTAGCACGCTGCCAATGGCCTATTTTTGTATTTTTCATGTATTTTTTCATTTCTGATATGTCAAAGTGGTCATCCATATTGAACAACGATGCAATGACCTCGCATGCGTAGGTCAAATCCAAGACACAGATCGACATTCGGTATGCGCGCAGCGAAGCCAAAGCCAAGACGGCGTCGACTGCTCGCTTGTACCAGCAGCTCATCACGGAAGAGAAGGCCAAGATTGAGGCGGTCACGCGCGAGTGTGACTCGGAGGCGCGGGTGCATGTCGAAACGGTCGGGTTTCTAAAGGCCAAGCACGAGAGCCTCCACAAGGACTTCACCCACTGGAATGAAAAGTACGAGCGCGACATGGCCGCCAAGCAGGCCGAGCTCGCCAAGCTCACCAGCGAGCGCAATGCGAATGCCGCCAAGCTCGAGGGGCTCCAGAAGCGCTGGGTCGAGGAGGTTGAGCTCCAAAAAAACAAAGAAAACGAAAAGCGACGGCTCAAGGAACTCGAAGTTCTCAAGCGCGAAGAAGCCAAGAAGCAGACCTTTGCCTCGCGCAAGATCCAAGCCGCGTACCGCGCACACAAAATTCTTCTCGACGAAAAGAAAAAGCTCGCGGAAACCAGCAAAAAGAAGAAAAAGGGCGGTAAAAAGGGCAAAAAATAGGCTTTTTAACCACTCAAAACACACACAAAACTCTTGTACAACGTAGCCAGCACTCGTGTTTGTAGATGCGAGATAGCGTTGTAGGATAATATTGTAGCGCGTTGCATTCCGAGTCCTATAATGCATCGCTAGTGTGCTGATGTGCGGCGACGCGATAGGGGTCGGGGTATCGGTAGGGATAGGGCAAGAAGCCATCGGCGTTGGGCTGTCGACGTTTTCGGTCGGGCCGGGGTGAGCCTTCGGGCGACAAAGTCAAGAAAGTGGATGGCGCGCACAAGCACCAGAATTGCGCGGACGCTGAGCGCGACCATGCCACCGCGCCGTTTCGAATGTTTCATTTTTGATCGTCGTTCGGCCTGAACAACGTAGGTAGCAGTGTGTCAAATTGGCTCACCGCGCTGGGCGGCTTTCAAGGATGCCACCGTGCGAAAATACTTGTCTACTCTACTTGTATGTGGCTTTGTAGTGGACATAGTATTATTGATTATGGACACTAACTAGTCGTTGGTCTCCTACCCTAGTGACGCCAGATCAACCAAGACTTCAGTCCACACGACGGTAGAACCCAAGCTACGATGAAAACGTAAATGATACAAACCGAAAACTGTCCTAATTTTACAACGACCCCGCTTGCCTACGCGGCAGATGTCGGAAGATCGCAGTGTGGCGGGTGATCGAGGAATCGACGTACTTGCACAGATGCATGTACTGCTTGTTGGTTGTTGAAATGAGTCTATTGAGATATGATTGTTATTACCTGTCAACAACTATAAACTCCGAGAAGTGGTGTGCTGAGCCTCTCAGAATCTATGTCGGGGAAAGAAATTGCCTCACGGCCGTCAGTATGTACTGCTTGTTGGTGAACTGAGTTATAATGCTTCTTCACGAACGTGCAAATATGTTGTTCGCTGTATTTGTATTTTGGCCAATCGGACGCGAGATGCTGAAATGGCGGTATGTGATTGGAAGGGGTAACTCACTTGATCATTTTCGGTTTGGACGTCAGCGGCCGAGAGGACCATGAGCCACATGGAGGTAGTAGAAGATGAAGAAGAAGGAAGCGATCGACTGCGTCTCTGACTACATAGGAGAAGCTCCGATTTGCTGCAGCTAATGGTCGACTCGACAACGTGACGCGGCTCGTGGAAGAAGAAAACGTGAATCCCAACTACGACAATGGCGTACGTCGTCTACTATTATTCTAGGTAT
This sequence comes from Saprolegnia parasitica CBS 223.65, assembly GCF_000151545.1. Lineage (NCBI taxonomy): Eukaryota > Oomycota > Saprolegniomycetes > Saprolegniales > Saprolegniaceae > Saprolegnia > Saprolegnia parasitica. Next base: position 33,167 of record NW_012156501.1, on the reverse strand, counting down.
CTATTTGTATAATATTGGTGGTAGTATGCATTGTACACTGCTGCCTTGAATGGTCGAACGAACGTCGTCAACTACTTGCTGACGAAGAATGTGTCGACGGAATATCGTGTTCTTGTACGTCGACTCTCTTTTTGATTGAATTTTTTGATCCCGAATGAAATTTGACAATCGGTAGGATGGAGATACACCTCTCATTTGCGCGGCGTACTTGAATTATCTCGAAGTTGCACGCCTTCTCTTGGCCGCCAACGCGAATATCAACGCCAGAAACAACGTACGTTGTTGGTACATATCGTACTAAATCGTTTTTTAACAACAAAAAAACGTAGGACAACAAGACCGCGCTCGATCTTGCGGTCGAAAAGAACCGCAATGAAATGGCACAGCTCTTGCGCGACCATATTCAACGCAAGATCAACAATGTACATCAACACATTCGACGTCATCGATCGACGTTCCCATGAGTAGCTTCTCGCAGCCTTGCACGAAAGACGCATCCAAGACGCCATCCAGCTCATCAAGGAGCCCCATACCGACGTGAATCTGCGAGACGGCGTACGTCAACTGCATCGCAAGCAACGTACTAGTACTCATGATCCTATTCTTGTAGTATTTTGTCCCACTGCTGCATTTGGTGGTCGACACGGGTGACATAGAGCTACTGCAAACTCTCTTGGCCAAGCCCCACCTCGATGTGAACGCGACTGACAAGGTACACAACACGCAGCCAGCACACACGAAATAGTATATCGTAGGACGAGCAAACGGCGCTTGCCTGTGCGATGGCCAAGAACGACATTGCTGCGGTTGTTGCCCTTTTGAAAGCCAACGCGCGTGTGGCCTTGATGAGCGAAGAGGTATCCTCGAGCTGCCTCCTCCGTTGTGTTCGCACAGGATACACGTTCTCTAGGGCTTGGCCGTTCAAATGTATGGCTTTGGATAGCTGCTGCTCCAAGCTGCGTCCACCAACAACACAAGCAACGTCGAGAACCTGCTTCGTGCCGGGGTTTGCTCTTCGACCACCAATGAGGTACGACGTTCGCAGATTCTTTTGGAGAACGTTTGACGCAATTTCCGCATCCATAGGACGGAGCCACTGCACTGCTTGTGGCAGCTGTCAACGGCTACGACACCATCACCTCGCTGCTGCTGGCAAAGGACCCCTCCCTCTCTCTGCACAGCGACCATGTATTCCCTGCCTCTATACAAAGCTGGCCTTTCATATCCCATGCTATCTAGCGAGGCAATCTACCGCTGCATCTCGCGGCTGCCCACGGGCACTTGTCCATCGTTGATCAACTGCTCGTTGATTCGACGAACAGTGGTCTCGACTGCACAACAACGTACCCATCTCTCTCCTCCTTTCAAACAACCTATGAATGTATCAACTTGATATAGAACGGCGAGGTGCCCCTTTTTGTGGCGGCCAAAGCGGGTTACGCCGACATTGTCGAGCGCTTGCTCAAATCTGGAGCGTCGCTCGACTACACCATCAAAGTATTCTCTCTTCTTATGCCAACAAGGTCGTCTCATATACTGTTTGTAGGGTGGATGGACGCTGTTGCACGTGGCTGCGGTGCACGGAAACCTCGACGTCATCCGGATCCTCCTCTCAACCGAGCTCAACGTTTTTGCCAAAACGACGGTATCCCATTTTCACGATCGATGGCTCGGGATATGATGCGATTGTGTCATTGACGTAGGCAGGTGAGACACCACTCAAGATCGCAACCGACAAGCAGCGCGCTGACAGCATCGTTCAAGCCTTCAACGATGCGGAGGCTGCCGAGAACCAGCGCTTTCTGGATGCCGCGCGCACTGGTGACGTCGATTGCGTCAACGCGCTTCTCAAAAAAGGCGCCAGTGTCAACACAAAAGATGCAGTGCGTCAACTCCCTCCAGCCTGTGTTGGTTGTAATTGTGACTCATTAGACGGGCTGTTCTGCACTTTCTTGCCGCCGTCGCTGAGAACCAGGTGGAGATTGTGAAGCAGCTCGTGCACGCTCGTGCAACGATCGACGTCAACGATGAAGTGCGTGTCGACCTTCTCTTAGCATCGAATGGCAAACAGGGATCCTTAGGATGGCAATACGCCACTGCTGTTGGCGGCGCGACAAGGCCACGCGGCAGTTGTCGACGTGCCCTTGGAGGCGTTGGCGCCCGAAACCATGGCGGCGACCATCCGCGCATGCTACGCCGAAGCCGTCGACCTTGGCCATACAGAGGTCGCCAACGCCTTCCTTCCACACCTGCAGACGAGCGCACAAGACGCGCCCAAGGTCCGGCAACATCGAGCTCGAATCGAGACTACTTGATCATTTTCTAACTCTACATAGGCCGTGAGCCGAGACGGTCTGCTCGCAGTCTTGCGCATTGCCTTTGCCGGCGCCGATCTGGTGTGTTGCACGCTGGCAGTACCGCCTCCGCAAACACGATCTTTGTAGAATGCGATCAACAAGACGTTGGTGCGGGCCGTGATCGAAGGCCAAGACGACCTTGTCCTCTGCCTCTTGGAGTTGGGCGCAGACGTGTGGACCATGCAGCCGGTACGATTGCCACCTTGGTCAACTGCTTATCCCACTTCTGTACTTAGTGAAGGAGCAAAAGGGGATGACGCTTCTCGCTGTGGCCAACAAGCACGGCCACGACGCTGTCGCACAAGCTCTCTACCCGCACCTCTATCCAGGCGTCGCCGTGGTATTTGATTTTTTCACTTTTGTATCAACATATCAATCTCTCGGGGATAGGCCGCGGCGGACGAGCTTCGCGTCGAATCGGAGATTGCAAATAACACGATGATTGTCGTCAACAAGGGCACGTACCAAGGCAAGTCGGTCGTTTTCAAGGGACCCCAGTTTCCCAACCGTCGCATGATCACCATGATTCGCACCGAAGCCGACGCCATGCAAGAGTAGCTATTGTCCCCACCACCACCAAAAATGTCTCATAACCATCGTGTAGGTTTGCATCGCCGTACCTCCAGCCGTTGCTTGCGATCCTTGACAATGCGTCGTCCCAACCTCATGTATTCACGCCCTCGGTCCGGCTGTTTAGCCCGACCATGATCATGGAGCACATGGACCAAGGCGATTTGCACCAATACCTGC
>NW_012156501.1:25552-29960 GCF_000151545.1 Saprolegnia parasitica CBS 223.65 | reverse complement strand
TCTCGACGATCGAAGTCGCGCTCGTTTTGGCGCAAGCACTCGCCGACCTCCACGGACGCAACGGCATTCATCGGGACATCAAAAGCCCCAACATTTTTCTCTCGACCACGCACTACGTTCGGTTGGGCGACCTTGGGTCGGCGCGGACGCTGAGCGACACGATGACGTCCAACGTCGGCACCAAGCACTGGATCGCGCCCGAGGTGCTCCGCGCACCCGGACGTGGCGGCGACGGCCGCGCCTACAGTTCTGCCGCCGACATTTATGCGTTTGGTGTCGTCTTGACCGAGCTAGATACAGGCGATGTACCGTTTGCCGAGATGGTCGATGTCAGCGGCGTCGAAGAGCTCGTCCAAACAGGCCAGCTGCGCCCCAAGATGAGTGCCAACTGCCCGGCGTGGCTGCAGCACCTTGCCGACAAGTGTCTGGCGTTCAACCCAAAGGCGCGCCCGACTGCTGCCGCTATCGTCAAGGAGCTCTTGCTGCGCCGGGACGGCAACGGCGATGGCCCGAGCAGCACTTGCTTGGGCGAGAAGGTGTCGACCAGCGCGATAATGTGTAGCGATTTGAGTCTGCCGACGATAATCGAAGACAGCGTCAACGGCAGCAATGTACCGTCAATGTTATCCATCTCACATCTAGACTCCTAATAACGTGTGTAGGCTGCGTAAGGTGCTGTGCTTCGGACTGCGTACATTCTTGTATGTTTGATTTTGAACCGAGACATTTTGTATCGTTGACCATCGCCTTGGACAACCCAAGTCCTGTGATGAGCCAGCTTTTTGAGCATGAGGGACACTTGACGCATTAAAATCACCAACGAAGCAGCTGCGTTGCTGCTTGGAGCAGGCGCCAACGTCGAGCATTCGCAGCCGGTAAAGGAGATGGACGCTGCTTGCTTGTACCCGTGCGACTGGACCAAGGCGATATTCGGCATATGCCGAATCAGGCGCAATGCCGAATCCGGTGGAATCCGAAATGTATCCTGGGATAAGGTATTTGCCCTCGTTTTAGGATCGCATAAGGTGTATATACTTGGTATTTGTATTGATCGTATCTCACTACCGAAATGAATCCGAATTGAAATTTATAATCAAGTCAATTTGAGATTGGTATGATTGGGCTCAAAACAATAAAAATATCCTTGCCAGAGTAGACTCATGTCCTCATTTCGGCAAAGTCGACGCCACGGACCAGGTCGCGATCCATGAAGCCTGCGCCTCGCCGCCAGGTCGTGGACCACACGACACGCCATCTCGCCCTGCATCACGCCGCCTACGACACGCGTCAGAAGGCGCCATAGGTCTTGTCCTGCCTGCGACCTTCGACCTTGCCTCGCTGGACGTTGCCTTGGTCGAAGCTACCAACGTCGTCGTCTCGGCGCATAGCATGCATCTCTTCATATCATGCCAGGCCTCATCACGCTCGCCACGATGGCAATCGACGGCGAGAGCGGCGGTTCTGGACAGCCCGCTGCTGCGCCGCAACCAAGAGGCGCGACGACGACGACGACGGTGTGGCATGACGCACCATCGATACGGTACGTGCGATCTACTACAGTATCAAGCATATTCGTCCATCGGCCAAGTCTGCCTCTGGAGCTGGAGCAGGCAGTTGCCGGCTTGCGCATCGACGCGGTGGCGGTGCAGATGATGTCCACAGGTCGCCTTGGGTTTGGTCATTGACGCAGAGCACACCGTAGGATGTCGGGCAAGTACATTGGTGTTGTCGGCGCCAAGTCGTAGCGCGAAAAAAACACGTTGTGAGCTCAGCGGCATTCCAGAGACAGCCTGCTTGTTCCGTGAGGCGGTCGCGCCATTGGTAGGAACCGTGATCGGTTGGACGGCTGGCGTTTTGCTGCAGCTGGAGCGCGACGAGCGTACCATAGAGCGTTGTGGACGCAAGCGTCGCCCTCTCCTACAACAAGCTTGCTGTGGCGGCTCTTTACGGCTTGGCTTTTTCATTGTGGCACGTGCCATGAATAAGCATATTTAGATGCTATATATGGTTATACGTGGCGTCTGCCAGTATTAATAACAGCCTTCATTTCTCGTGTTGTACATGTCGCCTGACAATGCGACATAGCGCAGCGTACTCTCCAAAGTGTCTTTTATCTCTATGCTAAGTTGGAGCGGATTCATTTCCAACTTGATGGTGGCGTCGAAAGCGGTCGTTCCCCGAGAAGTGCCTGCCGTGGTGAAGCGAATTGTCTGTGATTGGCCAAAATATGTATATTCTAGCCAATGAAACAACGGCGGGGCCAAGTCGCCGTCAAGTTGAGTGTTCGCGTGGCATCCTGGTGGCACTTTAACGTGATGGCCAAAGCCGTGCGCGAAGAAATCTATGATACTTCCTTCAACAGTGCGCAACACGACTTACATTTATTCCTGTGGCACTCTTCATGAAGATCTATGCGCTTGGATTTCAGTCGCCGTATGTGCATCGGCACGCACCAACGCACTCGTTGAGATCCAGGCCAAAGACATTGCCCACCGCGACGTCAAGAGCTACAGCATTTTTCTCAGCTCCACGCACGGCGTCAAGCTCGGCGACTTTGGCACGGCGCGGTCGGTCTCTGGGCTCATGACGGGCGATGCCGGCTCGAAGCTCTGGATGGCGCCCGAGGTCATGCGCCGCGAAAGCGAGGCGAACTGCATGTACGGCAAGCCCGTCGATATTTTTTCGTTTTAGCGTCGTCTTGACTGGGCTCAGCACGCGCCAAGGCCCGTACGCCTCCCGCCGGCAGCGATCGTGTCGCAAGTCTAGACGAACAAGCGCCGCCCGCACATGAAGCAGGACTGCGCGCCATGGCTACGAGGTGGGTTGGGCTCCAACAGTTAAAAACCAAGCGAGCGCACGTCTGCAAACGAGATTGTTGCCATCTTGGCTGAGCATCTCGATGTTGACGACGACCCGGCACCAAGCCGATACCGGAAGTCACGCCTCGGTCAACCGATGGCTGCAGCAGCAAGTGTGGTGCAGCGTACTAGTAACGTTTTAGTGTTGTGCCCGACTATCAAGAGTCTAGAGTGTGCTGCATCGGGAGGGTCAGCGACTGCGTTTAGAAGGCCCATACGGAGGCAACTCGATCCATCGCTGGGTGTGTATCCTTCCAAGGCCAGTACTTGATCTCTTCTGGGCCTATAGAACGTATGAAGAAGACACATGAAACACACGACAGTACAGGAGACCCTTATTCACTCGACAGCACACAGGATTTCTTTTGTCTCTAACTACACATGGCCGCTTCACCCGGACGTCTCGCCCGTAAGCTGGAGGATCTTGTACGGCCGGTTGCTTTCGTCCATTTCGGCCGCGATACCGAGCTCGGCCTTGAGCGTATGCGGCGAGATAAAGTCCCACTTCTCGAACGCCTTTTGCTTCTCGGGGGGCGGGTCTTGGTACCAGTCGTCTAGACACAGATCTCGTGTGTATCAATCTATCAAGCGGGGACGTACGTCGAATGAAATGCTTGTCGCGCGCGTCAAAGTGCGCCATCATGTTCCAAAAGTTCGAGTACGTCTTACGGTCCGTGAGCGGCTTGACGTTGGGCGTAAACTCGGGTTGCACGTGCTTGACCATGAGGCGCTCCCAGTCCAGGCCGTGGAAGAACGGATGCTCCATGATATCGAGGAACCCGCGGGAGGTGCACCCCATGCGATTCACCGCGTTGACTTCAAGGAGCCGGTTGATAAAGTCCCGCGCATTGGCCGAGACCTAATAGCTCCGTCGAGATGCATTATTTTGTTGTCCTCTGGATAGAAAAAAGCAAGTACCTGGTCAGGGTAGTCGACGCCGGCCGCCATGCGCTCGAGCTCGGCGCGGTACTGCGAGCGTGGGCTGAGCTTGGCGACTTCGACTTCTTGGGCAATTTCAGCAAGGAACCCGTCGCCCAGTACATTGTAGAGGTTGAACGGCTGGTAGCCGCAAATGAGCTCGTAGATGGTCACGCCGAGCGACCAATAGTCGATGGTGAAATTGTACCCTGGCCGCTCCTCCCGCCGAAGGAGCTTCCCAGAGATGAGCTCGGGCGCCATGTAGCCCTTCGTCCCGACCGTAGTCTTTCGGCGCGTGTTCTTGGCGTCCGGCGGCCGCGCAAACGACTTGGGTACGGTTTGCGTCTGCCCCGAAAGCTGCACAACGCCGTGCGGATTATGGTCGTCGTCTGGCAGCGTCACGTGCGACTCGACGCGGCTCAAGCCCGCACCGCCCGTGGCTTTGGCGGCCTCGCGGTCCGCGTCGTCGCGGTGCTTCTTGTCCCGGATTTCCTCGAGGCCTGTCGCCAGACCCATGTCGGCGAGGACAATGTGCCCATCTTCGCCCAGAAGCACGTTGCACGGCTTGAGATCGCGGTAAATCAAGCCGAGTTCGTGCAAATGGTTCAGTTGCGAGTGCGATTTCGGCCGCG
>NW_012156501.1:1005-25452 GCF_000151545.1 Saprolegnia parasitica CBS 223.65 | reverse complement strand
CGCGTAATTCCCAATGTGCTTTTGGCCGACGGGATCGTGCAGCATTTGCGTGAGCTCGTCGTCGGCGATCGAGAGACGACCTGCGCTCTTCATGCGGTTGATAGTTGGGTTCGGGCACCATCTTCCACTGCGTGTTGGCGGCGACGAGCGGCGCCGGCACGCCGCGGCCCGTCATCTTGGGCGCCACCTTGGCCTGCGGCGACTTGCCCTCGCCGCCCTTGCTCGCGCCCCGCCCATCGAGAGAGAGATATGTCGAGGAACAGAGCAACTGTGGCCCTTCACGGACGGATGTTTCACTCGTATTTTTAGCGACAAGTTTTTTTAGATATAACGACGAGCGACTTGATGCGGAAGGCCCATTGACGACGTGTGCTCGACGCTGATCTCGTCACCGTCCCGTCAGTCGAGAAGCGCGTCCGGACCAGCAAAGATCTCCAAGAACTCACTGCCATCGCGCAGAACGAGAAGCATTGGACCGTGTTCAATGAGGCGAGCGGTGACGCTTGCCGCGACATCCCCACGCACGACGCTGTCGATTTCTACTTTTGTGCACGGATGCGGCAATCTGCCTGTATTGAGCCATACTGCTCCGAGCTCTGCTTGGACTCAGCCGTATTGATTAACGCGAATAAACGTCATATTTATCTACTAGGATCCATCGATCTCAGTAGAAAGACTAAGAAACAACGAGCAGACAACAACATCGCGACGACGATGACGAACGACCAAACAATGGAGAGCGTCTACCATGCTGTCTCGCCACGAACTGTCTCGGACATCGGCGCTCGCCACGGGTGCGTCGGGGGTCCGAGGTCTCGACGGTGTGAGCTTGTAGGAGGACGAGCCTCTGGGTGTGTACGTGGTACGAGTAGCGAGATAGGACGTTTCCATGAACGCAGTGGTGTCACTGCAATCCTTGACCGGAGATGACGATGTTGCTGTCACTGCGAGCGCCATCCTGCACGGTCCCGCAAAGCTCGTGGTCACAAAGCGATTCTAGAATAGTGAGCGACGGACAAGAATGCCATCGTACGTGAGGAAACGTCTCGCAACGTAGAAAGGAGCGCTTGAACGCCACCAGGTAGAGACAATGGCTAGGATGCTGTATTCTGTGGCTTGCGGGTTGCCAACCCACGAGGCCGGCAGACGAAACAAGATGCCATAGCGAGGTCAGGCCGTGGAGGCTGGCTGTAACGACGCAGGAAATGCAAAGGATTCAACGGAGTGCGTCGACAACGCATGCGATTGGTAGTAGCGCTGGGCCTGCGGGTATTGACAAGAATTGCAGATGACAAGGTGATGGAAAGTCAATATTGACTCTTGAATTTGTTTTAGGAAGAAAGCAATGCAATACTCGGAACCCTCAGCAAAAAATTAGAGTTTCTATGGAATGTGTATCCTCACGGTGTAATCAGAGAGGTGGTACAGTTTGTCATCTTCAGGTTCCCAGGTTTTCACTAGTACTCTCCTTCTATCGTGTATAAAGGTGATGCTAATAGTGTCCCTCAGCAAAAAATTAGAGTTTCTATGGAATGTGTATCCTCACGGAGTAATCAGAGAGGTGGTACATTTTGTCGTCCTCGGGCACATCTCTACTGCTGCTGCTACTGTTCCTGCTTCTACTCTTCAGCACGCAATTTCAAAACTGAACAACCGACCACCCGGCGCCAAAACGTGCGCTGTTGGCGGCCACTCGTTCCGGCCAGATCTGATTGGCTCGTCCGTGATTGGTCGAATAAAACTGTACGTACTGATGTATGCATTGTGAGAGGCACTAAAAAGAGCCAATCGTGTGCCGGTGCATTGCGCTTTTTAACCAATCGTCTTGGAGAGTGCATTGGACCAATCCACTGCTCCTGAGACCTTGTTTACAGCCAATCCTCATTCCGTATGAATCAACCAATCGGAGACGACATGCGCCAAGCCTTTGCACCAATCGCAGCAGCGCAAAGATCGCGGCGATGCTTCGACCAACGACGCAGTGGCAGGACGCCCTACGGGACGGCGACCGAGCAACGAAAAGTAAGCTCAAGCCAGCACATCGAGCCAGCCAGCCACGCCCGGCCAAGGAGCCTCCGTACGCCAGAGCGCACTGCATAGCGAGCTCTCACGCTGCGCTAGGCGGGAGCCATCGGCCGCCGAGCTGCTCAAGGCCTTTGCCCGTGAAATGGATGCTGCCAAGACGCCCTTGGCAACAGTGGACCCCAGTCAAGCGGCAAAAGTGTCCTATGTCGAGCCTGGTGCACGGTACGAGCTACATCCCAACACAATCGCTGCCAGCCCGACGTCCATCATGGCACCGACGTCCGAGCCTGCTCCGTTGCTCGCACCAACTCCATTGTCAGCACGACCGCCGCCGCCGCGCCCATTGACGGCAGCATCCTCGTATATCCGCCCTCCCCAAAGTCCCTTGTCGACGCTCAAGACACAGGTGCAACAGATTGCAGACGTAGACGTCGTCTGATGCACTTGACAGCGGTCGCTTCTTCACGCGCGGGTCAAGTCGCTGGGCCATGCATTGCCCGAGTCTCGGACGCTTCATGCCTTGTACAGCGGCGCGCAGCAAGCATCTTCTAACGAGCGTATATAGACGCGAACTGGGAGCCAGCGTTCGGTCGTCGACCAAGATCCTCGAGGCGACGGCGTCCGAGACAGACCATGAAGCATCATGGCTACACGAGCAGCGTGGTCTGGACATCCCTCGCTCGCTGCCCCCGAGGCCTCTACCGATGCCGCACCCGCGTCCGCAGCTACCGACGAGCGCCAAGGACTCGTGGGACGCCAACTTGGCCGACCTCGCAACGATCCTGAGTCGATACAAGCACGAGCTCGAGAAGCTCCTCGATAGTAGCGCTGCCAAGGCGCCGCCAACGACTCCGACCAAGCAGGTCATTGCCGCGACGTCCGAAGGCAGGGCCGACGCACCTCCATGCGCCGCTGAGACGAATGAGGCAGCTCGTAGCGCCCGTGTCCCTGTCAGCCGTGAAATCTCTCGCGATGCACCCGAAGTGCCGCCCGAGCGCAGCATCTATGATAGCACTACGACCGCATGCAGGCTCGAGGATGCAATGATCACAAATCCTGGGACAAACGACTTGTTGGCAATGACAACTACCGTCCAGAAACCTGCGGCAACAGCCTTTTCAACCGAAAAGTGGTTTATCTCGGCGCCTTCGATGCCAACGTCGTCGGATGCGACATCGTTCTGCTTTCGCGTGTTTGACGCGCCCGTACCGACGGAGCCGCACGTCTTGTCCCTCGATTTTGTCCCAATGTCGCAGGCTGTGTCCTGCGCTAAGATGTCACCACCAACATCTACATCAACTGTAGCTGCCGGCGGATGGACACCGCTGGAACCACACGGCTCGTCCCGCTGGGCATCGACCATGTCATTGCCACCCGCTGCCCGTAATGAAGCTGGTGTGCATGCCGAGACCGAGTCGTCGCGTGCCTCGTCGCGCGCCCCCGCGATTGCCATGGAAGACTTGCGCGTTTTCTCAACCGCCTCGCCTTCTGCCACGTGCCCAGCAGGTGCAACCAGAGAGCAAATCGGCGCCTCGGTAGGTGCTTTATCGCGAGTGTTTTGCCTCAAACCACAGCTCATCCGTGACGGCGTGCGTAGGTTGCGTCATCGCTGCGACCACGCTGCGTCGACGATTCCATGTGGCCTCTGCCTGCGTCCGTCTCGTCGGGCTACCGTCAAAAGCAAGACCACCTTCTCCACGCAGGGCTGCACCACCGACTGTGGTCCTCGAAAAGCTCCATTGCTGCATCCACCACCACGAGCATCTAAGGCAACCCACACGACGAAAACTAAATCAAACGGTGCAAAGACGCTTATCAAGCCATCCAACTACAAAGTACTAGTACAAATTCCATACCAAAGCATCGTCCACTGCAGTGCCGGCTCTTTTCACGGACAAGAACGACTCTGTTTCGGATGGCATAGGACTAGCATGCAGCCCAGAACGCGAAATCTCATGATACCAATTTGTTTTTTACCCTAGCCCTCTCTCGAAATAGCAACGCGTTTGCGGTCCAGTTACATGCCCTGCAACTGTCGTGACGTCGTGGAAAGGCCGTGAACGCTCAAGGAGCATGCAGGACGACGACCGGCACGAGCAGAGCCGCGTCGGCTTTTTCTATCCGACCAACAGCAGCGGAAGCACCTCCAAGCTGCAGATCCGGTCCCGGCCCAAGCCGGCGCCGTCCAGCAACCAAGTCGCGCGCGCGCAACACGTCCTCGCACAGGTCACTTTTGATTGCCGTCGACAAATGCTTGGACGCTGCACGTAGGCGACCACGTTTTTCGAGACGGCCAACTCGGAGATTTACGCAGTGGACGTGGCCATGCGCAACGTGCGTGCTGCCATGGATTCCTTCCAACTGGTTATGGAAAAACAGGTAATAATCTCGACTCCACTAGCTACCTCTCATACGACCCCGTTAGCTCTATCTCTGCAACGACTATGACGGGTTTCGTGTCTCGCGGCTCAAGGCCGACATGATCGACACGCTCGACAACATCAAAAGTGCGAGCACGTCGATGGAACAAACCTCGCTTCGGCTGCAAAAATCGGTTGGCGTCGGGCGCAAGTACATTCTATCGCACACCGCGGCGCTCGGGCGGCCAAAAAAAGGAGCCACCGAGACGCTCAGCGTGCTCGACCTCACACCCACCAACACGGTCGCGTCGCTCTACGACGTGCTCTTTCCGCCCCAAGTCGTGCCGATCGTCCCCCCCGAGAACCTCGCTTTTGTGTACGCGTCTCGTCGCGTGTTTAAAAGGAACGACGGCAGGAGGATTTGCCTAGGCTCGACAAACTGGCGTTCCGGGGCAAGGCGGTGCTCGAAAAGAAGGAACTGCTGCTCTTCTACCGCGAGCTGTGCAATTGGAGCCTCGCCAACAACGGCGTCATCTCGGCGCTGGACCGCGCCCACCAGAAAAAACACACCACAAGGTACGCGACGATCCTCACGGCGGCGTCGTGGGAGGCGTTTGAAGCGCGCGACGGCGAAGTCCACGAGCTCAGTCATGTGCCGCGGACCGAAATTGAAGCCTTTGTGACGTCGAGTGCCTTCCCGACGCTTGTCAAGAGCGTGAGTGAGAAACTGGGGACGCCGTCGCCGCTCAAGTCTGCGTCCAAAGAGACGACCTCGTCGGGGCAACTGAGCGCGGCCGAGCAAACGCTCTCGATGGCCAAGATGCTGCACGACCTCGCGACCGCCGAGTCGGAGGCCAAGGCCGGGTACCGGCTCTCCGTGCGGTCGAACGCAGCCCGTTCCAAGGAGTTCTCCAAAGCCTTTCTATCGGCCTCGAAGGAACTCATGGAGAAGGAGACGGCGTTTTTCTAGCCGCCGAACCTCGCGTTCTACTCGTACCTTAAGCTTCGTAGGCATGAATGTAATCGACCTGATTGTTTGGACGGACATCGCTTCGTCCCTGGACGGCGCCAGCGAGAGACGACAACTGCGTGTCGAGATCCTGCATTCAACGTGCGTGGCGAGGTCATCGCGCGCTTGTGTCCTGGCGTGTGTTATGGCTTGTGTCCTGCTGCCCAAAAGATTTCGTTGAAGTGCCACGTCGTGTGTTTTAGTGCAAACGGCAAGTTTCAGTTCTTGAACCTTCTCGACGAACGTACGCCCACATTCTTGTACCCTTACGCCCACTACAGTACAGTAGTGTACTACAGTACAGAGAGTACAGAGAGCTTCTTCGTCGCCACCCCCTATCATAGTATACGACGAGCTATACGACGTCGAACCAATGTGCAGTCCCTCTACAAGCGCAACTGCGAATGTGTGATAGCCCAAACTTGGACGCTGCCCACACCGCTGGCCTGCGATCGTCGTGTCGGTGCATCTCGGCAGCAAAGGCTCTCTCCAAAGCAGGCTCCTCCATGTCCTATAAGCAGCCCATGGCGCTCGATGCTTGCAAATTCTCGTCCTCGGAATCGGTTCGTCGATGGACCTGAATCTGACGAGCAGAAGAAATATAGGTGCCACAGAGGCCCGGTCACACATTGTTCAGATACAGAATGCGCTCATTGGCGGATCCATTTTTTGACGAGCGCCGATTGGCGCATTTGAATTCGCGCGCTGCGATGATCCCCATCAACCTGGTTTCGACGATGGGACAGCGCGGCGCGGAGATGATGCTCGCGGGCAGCTGTTGAAGCGCCTCCTCTGATGGCTGGCGTGCAGTCAGTATACAACCGAACTTGACATCCAGCACGTAATTGCGAGCACTATTAGGATGCGCACACCGCCGACGACCAATGACTCGGACGAGCCCGAAGACGAGTTTGACCTCGACGCATCGCTCTCGCCGCGCCTCGTCGACCTAACGGTCACGAGCTACTCGGTGGGCACGGACGGCATCGTCATGTACCATGTCGACGTCAAGAACCCGCACGACGTCCTCGACACGTACACCATTCGCCGCCGGTACACGGACTTTCGCAATTTGTACTTCGAGCTCTCGACCATGATGCCGCTCGAGGACAAGGAGGCAGCCTTGGCGTCCCGCTCGAGCCTCCTCTCGCGCTTTACGATCTCCAACTCGACGTTGCCACCGTTGCCGTCGGCCGGCGTCTGGTCGTACTTGCGCAAGCACGACACCAAGGTGCTCGAGAAGCGCCGCGCGGCCTTTCAGGATATTTTGGACGCCGCCGCGTCGCACACGGAGGCCCGCGTGAGCAGTGCGTTCCAGACCTTTCTGAGCGTCGCGCCCGAGTCGCTCAACCGCCGGGCGTCCTACACGTCGCTGCGCGACTATAGCGTACCTGCCGACAACAACAAGGCGTACACCAAGCGCAAGAAGAACCCGCGAAAGCGCGGCAACAGCGGCCAGTACTAGGAACCGCAAGCGCGTCTGTACCATAGTCTTTTTATTTTATCAATTGTTTATCATGCTTTTTGATTTGCGTTTGCCGTTGGCCACTTTGCACTTTGAGATTGCCGTGGAGGTGCAAGATGGCATCCTACGACGACAGCACAGCCAGCATGGGTTCTCTGCATGGTCAGCTACATTGTGATATACTGGTAGTGCCTAGTCATGGGAGGCAGCGAACATTATTGCTGCGCATGGTTCCGGTCGCATCTAGCCCCAAGGCTACTATTGGATCGGCGACGGAGATGGAGGAGCTTCTCGGTACAGTGCTATCAAACAGAGTCACATATATACTTGAAGCTGCCGCCTTCCTCTATAGCTCTCGGCGCTCTGCTCGGTTCTGGTCTCGGTTGGAGTTCATGATCAATATATTTGCTCTTCCTCCGACGACTACTCTACCGATTGCATTTTGACGGTTCAAGGAAGGTAACTCTGTAGCTGTGTATTGATGCATCCATCATATCATTTTCGACTAACGTTAGTTAAAGAATGAGCTATTGGACGGGCCCGATGGCATCAGCTCCAAAGGGATGATCCATGGATCCTGTGGCCCATCATGATGTGCGGGATCAGACCAAGCCATGACACGTATTTAAAATACGTGTATACCAATCGTAGGTTCAAATAAAAAATCGGTATTAAATGGGCAACCCGAGCCAGCATTTTGGCATTTTCGCACACGGCTTGGCATGGCCGACGACGACGCCTTCTTGTTCGGTGCGCCGCCCGCGGCCAACGAACGCAGCAGCGCCGCGCCGGGAACGATCGAGTACGAAGACCTCTTTGGCGCACCGCCGGCGCCGGCGAGCCCAGCGACAGCGACGGGCGACGACGCGAGCACTCTCTTTGGCCCGCCACCGCGGGACGCCGCCGCCACGCACCTCGTCGTCCTGCAGCATGGCCTCCACGGCAGCCCATCCGACTACCACACATTTGGCTTCATCTTGCGCGACGTCTTCCGGGACGAGCCTGGTACATGTTCGATCCATGAACTCTCGACTTATATTGCGTTCCGAGGGCTGTACGTTGTCGCCGCCACCTCGAACGCCAAGGACACACACGACGGTATTGACGCCGGCGGGCTGCGCTTGGCCGACGAAGTCCAAAGCCTCGCCGCCACCTGCCCTCGGTACGTCCTCCTCCGCCACGCCCGATTTGGATGCCTGTCGGTCGACCTAGGCTCGAGAAGGTGTCACTCATTGGTCACTCGCTCGGTGGGCTCTACGTGCGCTACTGCATTGGCGTCTTGTACGCGCGAGGCTTTTTCCAGCACATTACGCCCATGGTTTGTTCCATTCTGTATCAAAGTATCAAGTGGGAAGGTGTGTAGAATGTCATTACGCTCGCCACGCCGCACTTGGGGGTCCGCGCGCCGTTCAACAACCGCGGCGCCGTCAACGCGGTCGTCAACACCATCTCGTCCAAGCTCTTTGATCGGTAAATCCTGGCCCAAACATCGATAAATCCTTGCACAAACCTCGATACAAGATTCAAAATGGCCTAGGACCGGAGCACAATTCGTGCTGCAAGACACGGCGTCACCCACGTGTGTGGCGCTTGCAACGTACGCCGTCCCGCTGCCGATGGCGCCCATGGCGGGCACGCTCGAGATTCAGCTGCCCGCACCGAACGTCGGGTATGCGCTGCTGGCGTACCGCCTCATGGACGGTCGCCTCAACATTTTGCTGAACCCAACCGACCACGACCCGATCTTTTCGTTCTCTCTTGACGGCTTGAGCGCATTGCTGTTTGTGCCCGAGCCACGACGGACCACAACCGACGCCGAGACCGAAGCATCCAGCTACCTCTACGACGGTACGGTTTTACCCTAGACCTAACCTAACCACCGATGGCAGACGACGCTGCCGAGACGGCACTCGCACGGGACACGGTGTTGCAGCTCCACAACACCGACCACAGCCTCTCGATTGAAGTGCGCATGGCCACCAGTGTCGACTGGGCGCTCTTGCATGCCGTCGTGCGCTATCTCGGCCGCCTTCGGTGCGTCAACTACGTCGGTGACAAGAATGTTGTGCGCGCCAGCCTCGTCCGCGTCGCATCGGCTCCGTCGCTGCTGCAGTGCCTGAGCCAAGGCGCGTTTCTGTTTGGCCTCGGGTGTTTTCGCCGGCGTGCGCTCTACTCCAACATCTTTTTTGATATTCAGGTTGGAGATTCGAGATGAGAGATTCAAGATGGAGCAAATAATCCATGGACTACGACGGTGTAGGTGCCGTTTGCCGTCGGGTCGATTCGGAGCTTCAACCCATACCAAAACAACGCGACGTCGTGCGCCACGTCGCCGCTGTACCCACACGTGACGCTGCATTCGCTCGCGAACGCGCCGCTCCAGCGCGATTCGCTGCCGCCACGTACCTCCCCTTGCCTGCGTCTCGGAGTGCATGCAGATAATGTGGACATATTGTCTAGAACGCTGGGCCGACATGGACGTCTATCCCGTGCTGTCGCTCACGCCCAAAGGACGCTTTGACGGCTGGGGCAACCTTGGCCAGTACTTGTTTCAGGCCAACAAAGCGACACCATCGACGCCGTCGTCAACGAGCAGCCAAAGCAATGGCAGTGGGCTGCTCTCGCCGTCGTCCAACCCGCTTTCGCCGTCAGGTACAATCATCTCACACGTTACCGCGTGTTGGTGACGCTGCGTGTAGCGCTGCTCGCAGGTCGGCACGTCACCGTCGTGTCCAAAGGTACCGAGCTTTCAAGTCGGCTGGAAAAAAATGCAGAGAAAATATGGCGCTAGACTCGGCCCATGTGCTGGTCGATAGCCCCGAAGATGCATTCGTGCACGACCCGTTGCGCGACATTCTTCGAGGTACCGATTGCAGTGCCATCGGTCGATGGCTAAAACGCATTGCGCAGGCATGCTCGTCTCGCTCCAGGCGCTGCCGTACGAGCGTGCCGATGTGCTTTTTGACGGTGTCCTCGGCCATGAACGCATCATCGCCAAGCGCCACACGGCCTTTACACCGAGCGAGTCGGGCGTCGACGTTGTGCACCATGTTGCCGACACGTTTCTTTTATAAACAAAGACGCGCAATGTGCGGAAAATGGACCTCTGCATTCATTACGGCTCCTTCAAAATCGTCTTCTCTGTCATATCAATGCGTTTACTTTGAAAGTCCGACAACCGTCGTCGAGAGCTGGACGAACAACGTTCGACGATGGTTGGGTAGGGTTGCAAGAGAGATAGGGCACAACAGGCGATGACAAATGCCACACTGCATGGCTTGTACCAGCTCGTTCCTCCAATGCGTAGATTATCCATGTGTACAAGTGTATACGATAGATGATATTCTGTACATTTGATGTTTAGCACCGTACGTTGAGCTTCTGGTCGACAGAAACAGGATCGATGAGTACGCAAGGGCGTAATGTATGCTCTTGGAGTACCGGTAGTACACCACGTCTTCTGCGGATCGATGGTTCCGAGCCAAAGCTAGTCAATGCGAGCGACGCGCAAGTGTAAGTCAAGTCGTGCACTTGATATTGTTTCAAGCTTGTATACATTATTGTCTTTACATCCACTCGACTTTAGCGTACATGATGCCTTGTTTCGCGTCGCGTCGAATGCTCTTGATGCTACGCAAAACAGACGTTGAATTCGCGTCAAACACAGCCTCCAGACGCACCGAAAGCTTCGCTGGCGCTTGGTGTCGAGCAAACACACGTCGTTCTCCCATTGGACCCCCGTCACGTGCACGAGCTCGCCCTACTCGAAGTGTTGGTCGTCATCGTACGAAGCCCATCGA
Source organism: Saprolegnia parasitica CBS 223.65 (assembly GCF_000151545.1). Lineage (NCBI taxonomy): Eukaryota > Oomycota > Saprolegniomycetes > Saprolegniales > Saprolegniaceae > Saprolegnia > Saprolegnia parasitica. The sequence continues at coordinate 14,793 of NW_012156501.1, read as the reverse complement.
CGTCTTACCATCGGGAGTTCCCGCGCGTCTTTTGTGTCAAAAATATAGACGTAGCCGAGCGGCGACGGGCTTTTGCTGCGCTCCATGCTGGCCGCCATGCGCTTGTACTTGGCGTCGTGGAGACGCAGCGTCTTCATGCCGTCGGTCGGGTACCGTTCGTGCAGGAACACGAGCGGAATCTCAACGTCCGAGGACCCGCCATCGCTCGTCATCGCGTGCAAGGATTTGGCCTTCTTCTGCCACCACTTGTGCATTTGGCCTTGCACGTACGTTGGCGTCGCCTAGCGAGCATGATCGTAGGCGCTGATACCATGGGGACACGCTGTTGTAGTACCTCGAGCGTGCGTTGAACGGGCCCCTTGTACGACTGCAGCACCATGGCTGGGGCGCCAAAGAAGAGTGCGCACGCGAGCTAGAGATACGATACGTTAGTCGAGGTCCGAGATTTGGCCAGGTGACGAGACGTACGGGAATGAAGAGCGTCAAGAAGGCCTTCTCGCTGAGCAATTGACGTCCCATGCTGTGTGCTGTCCTTCGTGCGATTGGCGAAATGCAAAAGTGAACCGCCTTTCTCGGACAACGATATTATTAGAGACGTACCTGTATTTAGATCCAGTCATCTATCTATAGCGAGTCGCTTTGACCTCGTTGATGTGCTCGAAACGTACGAATAGTAGGCAAGGATGGGTGCCCATGGAGGCGTTGAGAAGGGCATGCAGGCATCCGGGTTTTATGCCCATGCTCCGACCAACGCACTTGCGCTTCAAGATAGCTCGATGAGGAATGCAAGTTGTCGGACCTTGTGTACTCTATGAAAGTGAGCTTTTATTCAAAATCGCTCGATGACGATTCTACGCTTTGCGGAACGGTGTTCCCATGATGGTGATCTCCGTGTCGTTAGTGCCAATGCCGCGAAGGGTCAGCGGCGCGAACGCCCCGCCGGCGACCTCGATCGCCCAGAGATAGTTGTCGCCCGTGGTCGCCAGCACCGGGCCCTTCTGTCCGCCGTACTGCAGCAAGAGCGAGTTGTTGCTGGTCGAGAGAACCGCGCTGCCATAGTACTTTGCCGAATGGACGCTAGTGTACGTCCCGATCAAGGCCGACTGGTCCTTCGCCGGGATGACCGACCCGAGGCTCGTCCAAGGTTGACCATGAAAGAGGTGGGCGTCGCATGCAGCCGGCGGACGATAGGCGCTAGCGATAGCTCGCGCCGACTCGTACGTGGCCTTGAGCGTCGCTTGCGGCACGTCGAGGAAGATGCCGAGGAGGTACGTCCGGATGCGGTCTTCAACCACCAAGTCACTAAACGCACCACCTCGTCCTTCCGAGTTGGAGAGGACGACGACACCGAGGTCTTCTGCGGGAATGAACCCGTTGCGCGTCTTGAAAGCAAACGTGTCGCCGCCCTTGTCAAAGTACTGGTACCCGTACATGATGTCGCCAACGGCATCAAAGCCGTAGCCGGCCGTGAGCGCATCGCCATCAGCGTCGTAGGCGTAGCCCATGAGCGGCCCAAGGGTGGCATCCATCGTGTTGATATTGTGGCCCGTGATCATCGTGCCGATAATGGCCGGCGACCGAAAGATGCCCGCACCCTTGGAGAGGAGAAATTTCGAGAAACTTGCCAAGTCGCTCGCCGTCGAGACGATCGACCCCGCGGAAATGTAGTCGTTGGCTGGACCGAGCATGCCTTGCGACGACGTGCGCTGGTCGAACGGCCCCGCGACCAAGTTGTTGCAGTGGTAGTGGGCAAACGAGAGGTCGCCAGACGGCGGGACCTCACGCACGGCGCCATATGTGTTGGTCATGCCAAGCGGCGTGAAGAACGTCGTGTGGAGATACTGCGACCACGTTTGGTTGGTCTGGTACTCGATGACTTGGCCGAGGATCTCGTAGTTCATGTTGGCGTAAGCGTAGCCAGGACGCAGCGGCCGGCCAGCCGTCTCGAGGTAGGCAGCCGCTCGCACCGATGCGCGCTCATCCAGGATGCCGAGCATCGACGCTTGGTCGCCTTGGCCAGATTCAAAGACCGAGTTCATTGCGAGAAGGTCACCGAGCGTCGTGTACTCTTCGGCGTACTTGTCCTTGAGCTGGAACCACGGAAGGCGGAGCTTGACCGGGTCGTCCCAATGCAGACGGCCTTCATCGACCTATCAACGGCGCCGTGTGAGACACATATATCAAAAAGAGCAAGATTGAAGTACGAGCTTGCCGATACCGAGGGCAATAAAGGTCTTGGAGAACGAACCGATTTGGAAAATCGTGTCGGCGGTCACTGCATTCGCGTCGTTGCCATACTAGAATTAAGTACAGACATCACTTCCACATCGTGTCAGGATAAAGTAGATGGGTACCTGCTTGGTACCAAAACCGGTCGCGATAATGGTCTCGTTCTTGTAGACCACAGCGAGCGCAAGACCCGGCAGCGCGTGCGTCGCCATTTGGTCGTGGATGAACGCAATGGCTTCAGCCCTCTTGTCCTGAAGCGACCGTCCACCGGTTGTTGACGTTAACGGCGACGGCAGCAGAGCCGGGATGAACCGCACTTGGTCGACCCAAAGACCAAGAAACGACGAGAGCGCTAGGAAGAGGAAGCGCATGATGGTGCTTGGGTGCGCGGACGATGCGAAAATGCCAAATGTCCGCGGTTAGGCAATTGTTGAAGCCATACATTCTTGCGCACGCATTCCACATTGAAATCTGATTTGGTGTTGTGTTGGGTCGTCGCAAGGGTGGTCGTCCACCATGGTTCGATGGGGATGGCCTTTCAAACGTGGTCATGTCCCTTCTGTGATTATTAACGCGAATATACGTCATATCTATCTATCTATCTATCTATCTATCTATCTATCTATCTATCTATCTATCTATCTATCTATCTATCTATCTATCTATCTATCTAACGTTATCTATCTAACGTTATCTATCGTGTCCGTTCATGCGACGTGTCCAAAGCGGATGGTTGTTTGGCTTGCGGGGCGGCTACAACACTCTGGCACATGCGTGCAGAGAACAATACAGCGTTTATACCTCAAAGCATCATTGTTTGATCCATGCTATGATTGCATTCATCCGTCCCATGCAGCTAGTAGGGCGAACCACATCACATCGATCGGAGATGCTGGACGCCGCCGTTCTTCAATCTTGTTGGCTCACACATGGTGGATGCTGCTGGGCTGATACCACTGCACCAGCGTCGGGGACGACGCACACGCTGCGAGACGTCCTACGACCCACAGCCATCAAGCCGTGCGACGATAAGGATGGCCTACGTTTCGCCTCCGAGCTCATCGTACAGTGTGCAAGGGCACGGTCGGCGGTCCATTGCGCCCATGGGGCGTGACCTCCTGGCCCGCAGAGAACGGGGATGTGGGCTTCGACGGCCCGACAGAGCCAGCCATGGGAGCTGTCGCGCACCTCGTGGCCGGTGACGTCGAATCCATAGATATTGACGCTCGCGGGTCTCACCACCTGTGCTGCGATGGCCCATGCGACGAGGCTTGGTGCCTACACATTGTTCCAGTACTTGAAATACAGAATGACAGACTTTTGGAATCGATACGTGGGTTGGTGCATCGCTTTCACGAAACGAACCGGTGTGGGTAAACATCGACAAGAGCCGTCCTTCTATCGTACCCGCCAAGAAACTACGAGGTCCAGTTGGAGGTATTCCCCCATGAACAGTTAAATGTACCGATACATGGCGCGGTCGTCAAGAAGGCCAGCAAGGACGATGAGATGGATCTCTCGCTGCAGATTGGCCAGCGGCGACGTTGTCGCTTCGTCGTCTCGAGACCATCCGTTGGTCGTGTGAGCACGGTACCATGTAGATAGGACGGTCTTGATACGGCCCACCCGGCTGCGAAACCTAGAGCACGCGAGCAAGTTAGGGATGGGGCTGGCGAAGGACTAGGGTTACTGTGGCCACCGCTCCCCGAGCCGCAGACTGTCGCACAAGAGTGCAATCGTGTCAGGTGCGTACATGCCTAGGGACCAGTTGGAGCCCAAGCGATGTGTCATGAGCTTACCGTGTCGATCATCAAATTCATGGGACGAAAACCAGCGCTCGAGAAGGGCCAGTGCTCGAGCGGCGTATGCGGGACGGGTGGTTTGTTGGGCAGCCAGTATGAGCTGCGCAGCAGCCCGCACAATCGATGACAGCGGCAGCTCGGTCGCCATGAACGGTGACAAGGTGTTGAGACTTGTCTCGGCCGCGTCGACGAGCGCTTTTTTTTTCTCAGCGTGGTCCAGGGGGCCGTCGTGCAAGAGCTAGAAAAAACCGAGGCTATACAGCCCAGTCCGAGGTAGCACGGTGTCTACCACGAGGTGTTTCGCGTCAAACGCATACACATCCGTCAAGACCCGTGCATCGAGTTGCTGTAGCATCTACCCCAGGGCCATGGAACGTGCACTCGCCTTCACGGTAGGTACCAGCAGAATGGCGGTCGCCCGCGTCAGCTCGCGCTGCGTGCCGCTACCTACCCCCATCTCTTAACGTCAAACCTACAGGCTTGTCGCTACCGGGCGCTTCGAGCGACGGCGTGCCCGAGTAGAGTCGCAGAACATAGCTCGACGACGGCACGTTCGCGGAAGCATCGCGCACCACGTCTTGAGAGGTCCGCCGGCGCTCCCAGTCGCTCCAGTCCCAGTCCCACCTACCACATTACTACCTCAATATGTGATGCGACTTGAATCGAGACGCACCATGGGCCTGGTACAAGCAGTCGCACCAAGAGGGCAGCCTTGTCCCGTCGCCCGTACCTACAACAGGTCGTAGGAAATGATTGCAAACGTCAGCCATCACAGATGTAGTACCGCAGCGCGCCATCAAAGGTCGCTAACGCGTCGTATCGGAAGCTCACTTGCGGCTCTTCCCACGGCGTTGGTGCAAAGTCGGGCGTCAACACAATGTCATTCTCGGCGCGCAGCCGGTCCATCCACGTCACGACGTACTTGTGGTCTACAAAACACTGGCTTCAAGACAACGTGGCGTGACATACCTGTCGATGCATAGTGCGTCAAGTCGTCGCGAAGCTGGCGCCACCCGTCGTTCGTCAAAAAGCAGTTCTGATCCCACGGCAGAATCCACGTGGCCCCCGCGTGCTGTCTATGTACATGTGTTGAACAGAGTGCTCACGTCTAGCTTATGGCGCACCCGAGGGCTAAGACGTGGTTGCGCGCGTCGTTGATCCCCATCACATAGAGATTCTTGGCGTCGTACACGTCCGCCTCGATCTGCGCGCGCTGCCACATATCGTCGACGGCAGCATGCACCATGTCCTTGCCGTGGTCCGATGCGACGCGGAAGGGCGCGTCGGCGTAGGCTGGCAGTTCAAACGGAAGCTCCGAGTACCTAGAAGTATCTCGTTTTTTGGAGAGCATTGTTTTTTGTCTTTCCTACGTACGTGGCGTTGAACGAGGTGAGCAGCTGCCGCAGCGCCTGCGCCACAGTGGCGTCGACAATGCGATTGAGGACCCAGTGCTTTAGCAGCGTCGGATCCGACACTTCGTGGCGCAAAATGAACTCGATATTTTGCAGAGTCCGGCGCGGATCGTGTCTATAGTCGCATCGTCATTACCACGGCTACCAGTAGCTTATGGAAAGAAAGGAATTGACTCGTACCGAGGGGGCAGCGCATTCCCAATCACGCGCCCGAGGTAAAACATCGGCATGTCCTGGTAGAAGGACATGTACATTTCGCGATGGAAGAGAAGGGACGTGTACCATGGCCAGCACGCTACTCGCGAGTAGTGCGACGCAATGTCGTTGCATGACGATCGAAGAAATGTCGACGGAATGAAAATCGGGTTGGCGCGGGAGTTGAACCGTCGAAGCTCTCGGCGGGTTCGAAATCACACTATTTTCGTGTCTTCTGATGCAGACTCGAATGCAGAGAGGACGACCGCTGTGTGTTGAGACGGGAAATGCTAGCCCTTGGCAATGCACAAAACGTGTAGTCGATGCATGGTGGGAAGAAGAGGACGAGGTCCTTAATGACGTCGCTACATGGTGTGCGGGGAACCCTCTGTGTAACAGTATTACGGTATTTCATTATAACACTATTGAATCACGACGGTGGAGTTTTGCCGAAGACGCGCCGATGAACCTTCTCGCCGACGAGTTCGAGGTCATTGGTACGTCGCTCTCCGCTGGAGCGCTCTTACGCGCCGACGCTAGATCCGAATCCAGATATCTGGGCGCTCTTTCTGGTACGGTTACCAGATCGTATCCTGTCTGCGTGCGAGCGAAATGGTAATATGTAGGAGTACAATGCGCTCTTCTTTGACGACCTTCTGAACGGCTGCGAGATCAAGTGGAGCAAGCGCATGACATTGTGGTACACTTCCCGTCGTCGTGCAATCTGGTGCGATCCACATACATCTAGCGCGGGGCTCTGCAGCTTTCAGCCCATGTCTGGTTTTTGCTCGATTCGCCTCAGGTCGCGTCCTTAGCTTGATGCTCACTAACTGCTATGAACTGCAGTGAGCCGCTGCTCAAACTTCGGCCCCGAAGCGATCTTGTCAACACGCTGCTGGTAGTTCGAGCTCGAGGCTGCTCTGTCGTTCCAATGGTCGTTCTAGCACGAGATGATCCACGCGTTCATTTTCCTCAACAGCCCCGTGCGCGACCACGAAGGTAGACACGCTGCTACTTCGTCAAGACACTTTCTTCTGGGCTAGACCACGGCCCGCAGTTCCAGTTTCACATGCACCGCATCAACGCGCTCGGTACAACCGTGCGATGTGGCCTATGCAATGATGATCTAGTACCGTCATGCGGTAGCCCAGACCAAGATCACAGTCTACCACACGTTCAACGACGAAGTCGACTCGTACCGCGTCCATTGGTGGAAATGCAATGTACGACACTACATCGTGCTCTAGCCAGCCTATTACGGTGTCTAGGGTCCGTGTCAACATTCGCCGCCGTACTTTGGCCTTGTCAAGCGCTCCATGAACCGTCCGCCAAGTGCACGGGGTATGCTCATCCTCTCAAACGACAAAAACACTCACGGAACATGCGTGTTAGATCCGTGGTGGGGGGCCCATCAAGTAATACGACTGCCACTCAGATCTGAGAACGGCAAACTTAGAGCAAACCGGTGTAGAGCAAGTGCGGTGGCACGTATACCAAAATCAAGGAGCCCGACAACTACAAGAAAAAGAAGCAAAACAAGCCCGCCCCCGACACGGCGCAAACAACGATGGGCTCGTTTTTTAAACCCGAACTCGGCGACGTCAAGCCACCGGTCGTGCCCACCAAGCGTGCCCGTCCCTCTACACCACCAGCACCCAAGCAACCCACAAGTGCGGTGCTGGCTGGGTTCTTTGATCCCGTCCCGACCAAGAAACTCCGTGCTGAGGCAACAGTCGACACCATCGACTTGACGCTGAGCGACTGAGGGACGAGATCGACAGTAGAGTGGCTAATGACATGTGACGTTGTCTGCCTGTTGTAAGAGCTGCGCTACAACGACCATGAGGTTTCGTCGCGCGTGAAATAGAGAGTGTACAGGCTTGGTAGGCTTGGTAGACGCGCTCTCTGTGGGAGCTGACGCACGCGCCATTACCTCGAGTAGCAAACTGGTACTCGAACGCAAATGTTACTATGGCCAACCCAACTAGATGCCCAGAAACAGACATATCGACAGCCTTTCTGTGCTAGTTACCAAGTGAGTCTTCAAGTACGCTCACGCACGCACTATAGACAATAGAATATTGTACAAAACGAGACATGTGTGCCGTGTTTCTACTACTACCTGCAACTAGCTAGACCTAGTATTCTGCACCGATCGGACGCGCTACTGCCCCATCATAAATACGTGGATGTTTCAATGTCGGATGCCGACTTGGAGCTCATCATCTTCTTCTTGCGGTTCTTCCGATCCGGGCTCGTCGAGCCCTCCCTAAAATAAAGTGTTTGGATGAGATTTCGATCGCACTATATCGATATTGGCGTCGAGAACGCACATGATCTCGTTGATATTGTCCCATTTGTTGGAAATGCGCATGTTGCCAACGGCTTCGGCGATGCGGTGCTTTCGCACCAGCGACTCTATAGTGCCTGAAGTCAGACAGGAGCATGGCAGACGATGGTGGCTACCGAGCGCGATTTTCTTGCGGGCGTCAATGAGTGCTTGTTTCTTGATCTTGATCATGCGGCTACGTTCGTCCTCCTCGGAAATGCGTAACAGCGTTTGAATGCGATTAAACTCTTCGACTAGGAAATAGTCGTGATGAGATTGCGTCCTGCAAGTACAATATACATAAGACAATATAGGTATACCTTTCTTGAGCCGCTCCACGTTGGCTTTCTTTTCTTCGAGCGTCAGGTCGCGCTCGACGGACTTGAGTGTTCGCTCCTTGCTGCGCTCCGTGTAGACCACATCGAGGTGGGTTTCCTACATATCGCAGGTACGTGTGGATGGGCGCGCTGTCGAAACGAATATATATTGTACGAGTTGATGCCGCTTCTTGACGATCGTATCGACGCGCTCGCTTTGGTTGTTCCTAGCCGCTTCGACGCGCTGGAGCCGGATTTCTTCTTCCTTGCGATTGCGCTCGGCCCGGTCTTTGAGCTCTACACAAACGACATATTGAATATATCTGTATATCGAGAGCGACGGCAATATCGAATGACCTTGCATTTCCTTTCGGTGCACTTCCATGGCCCGTGCGGCCGCGAGCTCTTGCTTCTGCTCGAAATCTTGTTTCTTCTTTAGCATGACGTTCTGATTCTGGTCCAATGCGGCTTGAATGCGCGCGTTGGCCTTCTCCCGCCTAGGCAAAGTTCCATATCAATATATACAATTATATTTGTGGACGACGGCGAACCTGGCAGCCGCTTCTTGCCGCCGACGTTCGTTGGCTTCGGCCATCTTTTTCTGCGCTTGCTCTTCGCGCTCAATGACCCGGCGCCGGTTCTCCATAATTTTGTTTTCCTAGTGCCCCATGATATATATTTGCATGTCCCATCCAATGCGTACTTGTTGCTGGAGTAGCTCTTCGGTTTGTCGACGATGCAGCTCCGCTTTCTGCTTGCGATCCATTTCGCGCTCGGCCATTTCCTATGTATTCCACGAGGAATATCCGAAATGAGTTTAACGCGTTGTTGTTGTGCCGAGACAGTCGTACGCGATGGCGCAGTTTTTCTTGACGGCGCTCTTCTTCCAGCAGGATCTTTTCTTTTTCGGCTTCGCGTTTGGCGCGCTGACGGCGTGCCGCCGCCTCGGCATCCTACGCAGAGTTGCAACCTCTATATATATATTGGCGCCGATAGCGCGCTACCTCGCTCTTCTTTTTCAATATTTCGCGCTCGTGCTTGGCCGCGACGAGGGCCGCGCGACGCTCCTTCTTTTCCTTTTCCCACTCGGCCTTGCGCTTCGCTTCCTGTGCGTCGCGCAACGCATTTTGCTTGAGAATTTCGGCCATCCGCGTCTCCATTTCAATGATACTGGCGATTTCGCGCTCTTGCCTAAACATCGTGCACGAGACAATCGTCCATGGTCCTACGTAGCAATAGAATTTTTTACCGAATCTTCATGGCCTGGAACCGCTTCTCTTCCATCTCCATCATCGTCGAGTCCGTCACGACGACCTTGTCCGGTGCGGACGCGTTAAACACGTCAAACGGCGAAATCGTTTTCTACCCAGGTTAGCATGAGCGCTTTCAATTGGCAACGGCGATGGCAATCTCGATATATCAAGAGTGCCATCGCAAAGTCGCGGGAAAGCAGAGGTACATGATTGTCGTTCGAGTCGTCGAACGGCTAAGAGACACAAGACGAGATATGCATAATCGACACACAGAGAGACATGCAAGTACGAAACATAATGAGAGATACCTTCTTTGGACTCAGCTTGGCGAGGATCGGCGACCCCGTAAAGCCGGCATCAACCAGCTTTTGCTTTTCCCGGCGAAGCAGTCCGATCTTGGTTTGACGTCCTTCTTCAAAATGGGTAAAACGAAGGTGGGCGGCCTCGCGCTCGACGTCGTCGTGCTTGTGCTTGTGGTGTAGGAAATCTTCAAGGAGCCTAGTGTCGTTTAACGTCTTTAGCGGCAATGAAATATACATATTGCACTGTACCGCGGGATGATCTCGTCGGGTTCAATGCCCGTGCGAAGACACGCTTCGAGGGCGCGGGGTGTTGTGGGTCGGACGCCTTGCAGGATCGCATCCTCGAGGGACACGGCTTTCTTGGGCATCGCGTCTTCGGTTAGTCGTTGGAAACTAGCACCGGCTGTATAATTAGGAAGCGATGATATAATTAGAGCTGGCCAGTTGAAGACGACGCACTAAACTTAGCCATTGTAGCATGCTTTATGCACCGCGCTCTTGCCTTGATTGAGAGCGATGGTCATACGAGACGCCATGCTGTACGTAGTGCTGGGCACGATACGCGCTGCATTGACCATATTCAAAGTCGTACAAGTCGTGCGGCCGCAAGAATCGATGGGGGGGCACAGGTAGCAATTATTGCTCTACCCCACAGATGACAGAGCGTTGCCGCAGGCAGCCCAAGCACATCCCTCAGTTTCTGGGAGCGGCGCCACAGTATACGTGTCCATCGGAGCTGCCAGTACACAACTTTTGCAATCCTGTTAATACGGCACGCTTGAACGACGGCAGTGAGGAAAAATTGAATAATGGTCGAAAGTCGTGCGCTTGCAAGGATCGAAGGCATGACCATCTGCAACATGTGGTTTGCGACTCGACATGACATTGCAGGCACCTCGCAGCAATCCCACTTAACTCAAACCCTTCTGAGGACGGATTGCATCGCAATTCCAACTCGAACGTCTCGAATGCTGTCTGTACTAACTTTTTTTGAGTGTCAATATAAATGCGCACTGTGCACTTGCAAGCAGCGAGTGCCAACTGATCGAACAACCGGCCAATGGCGTCTCCAGCTTGGTTGATGGGTCAGTACTTCGGGCCCACAGACGCTGCAACTGTGGCGTGGCCGCCCGTTGACGACACGGTCGCTCGATGACGAAGATCTCGTCACCGGTCCGTCTTTCGAGAAGCGCCCTCCAGAGCCGCAAAGTCCTCACGCAGCTAACGTCCTCGCGCAGTACAAAGAGCTATGGACCGAGGCGATCGTTGCCGCTTGTCCCGGCGTTCCGACGCACGGCGCCAACTCGTGATGCCGACTCGTGCTTCTGGTCAGGACCAATATTCCTGGATATGAAGCTGCCTAGATCGATACTAGCATGGCGTTTATTCGCGTTAATCAACACGGATGGAACTGTCTGTACAGCTCAACCTCGCCACCAACGCCGCGTGTAGTCACATGCATTGACTGTGAATACAATATAGTGTGGCTCGTCGAGGGTGGGAGGGTAGCCCGTCGGCTAGAGCTTCGAGACGAGGGCGCTTTGACGGCGGTGGATGACCGACATCATCCATGTCCGCTGCTTCGATCGCGCGCAGCTTTTGGAGTTTTGCACCGCCTTTGGTATCGTCGTGAAGCTGCCGCAGGCGCCGAACGTGCGCGTTGAGATCGGTCAAATTGCGTTTTTGCGCGCTTCCGAACCACGTTTGACCCCATCATCGCCTTGGACATGGCATCGTACAGACGTCGCAAGTGTGGCAGGTCGTCAAGGATGCCGTCCGTCATCGGATCTCTAATGTCGGTGCTCTCGTTGTGCAAGCCAAGCTGGACTCGATGGTCACGAGCTAGACCCTCGAGTGCCTCCCAGAGACCGGCGCTTGTCAACTCAAACTCGAGCCGCGTGCCGTCGGCGGCAAACGTCGTGCAGTTGTCGACGGCAATGTCATCAATGGCAAGCTCGCTCAATTCGGGCACGGGCGTCCGCGCACGGCCTGTCTTATAGTTCGCCACACACATCATCGAGGAGGCAAGAGCCGTGGGGAAGCTACTTCCACGCTTGGAAAACGACAGCGTCGAGCACGTGGAGGCACGCACCGCGACAAGGTTCTCGCCTTCTCGCACGCGACCGTCGGCGTCGGTGACGTTGAACACTGGGGCGATCGAAACAATGTAGCTGGCCACGGGCGACTCGACAGGGGATGCGACCGGGGTCCATATTCCGCCCTTATGTGGCACGGGACTCGGAGGCGGATCAAAACATCGTCACATTGCAGTACTGAGCGTGGCCATGTCGCTACTTGTAAAGGCGCCGACGCGATGCATTGAAGGCCTGCAACAAATGTCTGCGTCAGGACAGTTTACACCTTAGTAAGCGCGAGACGCCCTATCTGTGTTGAACGATCGATGGTTTTGAAACAACATGCAAATAGAGTTAGTCGGCTGATTTATAGTCGAAAAAAAGTTGTCTAGTCCTTAGTTGCCGCCGCGCTTCTTCTTGCCGCGGCGTTCACGACCCTTTTGCGCATTCGGGTTCATGCGGCCGTAGCCGATCGTGATCGATGTCTGCTTCTCAACCTTGACACCAAGATCATGGGCCACGTGTTCACCGAACGCACTCTTCATGACCTTGGAGCTGGCCTTCTGGCGCTGGCCCCAAATGCCGTGCATGAGCTGATCTTCGCGGAGGAGGAGGTCGCCTTGCCGGCCGCCCTTGGGCGCCGGGAGCGAAAACTTGGTACCGCGCAATTTCTACAAAAATATCAATGTATCAAGCGCTCCAGTTCAAAATGGAGACACAATACCGTCGGGCGGTTGGCGCGCGTGTAGAGTGTCAGCTGCTCGGTCTCCTTGTCGAGCGAGCAAGCGACGCGCTCCAAGGTAGCGTTACCGCAGACAGGGCAGAACTGGCGCTCGAGCTCGGTCGTCGTCTTGAAGCACGCAACGCACTTAAGCACCCACTGCTTGACGCGCTTGATGACCATGCCGTCCGTTGAGAGCAAATGCAGACCCATTTGCAGCATGACGTTCTACAAGAGGCACGTATCAACATCACACGTCCAAAATCCAAAATCCGAAATCCAAGAAATCCAGGAAAATCCAGGAAAATCCAGCAAAATCCAGGAAAATCCAGGAAAATGCTGAAAAAGCCAAACCAAAGCCAAGGCGTACCTGCATCGAGTAATCGGTCGTGATGCAGCCGACCTTCATGTTCTCGTCGACCTTCTCGACGGCGGTGCCCGTGCCGAACGGCGACGTCGTAAACTGCGTCGCGTTCTCGACATTGACCCAGTTCTTGCCATCGTCGTCGTCGGCGCCGACGTTGCTCTGCGCGGCAAAGCCCGCGCTCAGAATGCGCGACTTGACATCGGCGTGGCGAATCTCATCGCGGACCACCTGCTTCTCGGCGACCGGCGCCGGCGGGGCCGCGACCTGGAGGTCTTCGGGGGCCACCTTGATGTGCTGGAAGCGGCACGACTCACCGTTGCCGCAGCCAGCCTCCGAGTTGAAGTAGCGGCACGGCGCGTCAATCTTGGGCAAGGGCGCCGCCTCGACCGCATTGTCATTCAGGTCGTGGCTGAACGGGCACTTGTCGCCGTTGCGGCAGCCCGACGCCAGCGCGAGGAAGCGGCAGCGCACCTTGGACGCGGGCACGGCGGCCTTCGTACCCGTGACGACGGTCTCGGCGAGCTTGGGTTTGGTGCGGAGATGGTCGACACCGTTCGTTTCGCGCTCAAACATGTAGGTCAAGGCCATGATGCGCAGATCCGTGAGCGAGAGGAACTGAAAGTCGCCGGTCTGGCGCGCAAAGGCCGCGACGGCCGCGAGGTCTTTCTCGGACGGGTCACGCGTCTGGAGCTCGACGGGGAGGCGCGCCACGAAGCGCCGAGCCTTGCTGTCCTTGATTTCGTTGAGGACATCGTTGGTCGTCCAGAGGTTCTCGGCGACGTTGGT
>NW_012156501.1:0-568 GCF_000151545.1 Saprolegnia parasitica CBS 223.65 | reverse complement strand
ATGAGCTCTTTTCGTCGCGCGACGTGTTGTGTGCCACATGCCTTGGCAGCGATTTCTTGGCTGTCTTGGCATCCCCACCGCCTTGGATCCTGTTGTAAATCGAGCATTGGCGAATGCTACGGCAATGAACCCATACCAAATCCCAGCGTCTTCCCGCGAATATGGCGACATCTCGGTGCGTGAACCGACTTGCTGAGGCCATTTACCGCCCTTGGCATCGACGCTCGTACGGTTTCAAGATACTAGTGAGATCCCTTATACATAATGTACCCCTGCATTCCTACATTCCTAATGCTATGTTTCAAAAGCAATCCTATTCACTACAAGTCGACCTTGGTCGTCGAGACGACGCTGGCCGCGTCGACGAGGACACCATGGAGGTTGAGCTCGTCGTCGTCGTCTTCGTCGTCAGCAATCGACTCGGTGTAACGCTGCGGCTGCAAGAACGAGTTGTTGAGATCGTCGTCGTCGTCGTCCATATCGGAGAACCCGCCGCTAAAACACCGAGAGTGACCTACCTTCTTCGAGGAAGCTGTGCCAGAGCGCGCTCGGCCGATCGTTCTCGTAC
>NW_012156500.1:142441-143139 GCF_000151545.1 Saprolegnia parasitica CBS 223.65 | reverse complement strand
GAACGCGTCGACCTGCGCGAAAATGCTCGTGTCATCGAAGTGCCACTTGAGCGCGCCCTCACGCTGGACGGCGCTGGTGACGTTGGCGTAGATCGTCTTCCACGCGACGCCGCATGCGATCGTTTCCTCGAGATTGCGGATGCTGCGGACGACGTCGCCGTCAAAGATGTCGCGTAGCGAGATGGTCTTGGCCGAGAGCGCAATGATCTCGTTCGAGACCTTGCGGAGGAGCGACGTGATGCGGTCTTCCGTGTTGTAGTAGCGCGAGTACATCCAAATGAGCCGAATGGACGTCAGGAGCTTGGGCAAGAGCGCCGGGATCTCGCTCGGCGTCGCTTTCGCCATCTGCTCGCAGATCGGACAGAGCTTCTCTGAGGAACCGAAGGTTGTCGTTCGCCTCAGACGAGCCTTGCTCGATGTCTGATTGAGGTTTTCAAACACTTCAAGTGTGATAATCTTTCAGATTTGGGGATTTTATGATTTCGATTTCCGCTCGGTTACTGAGCCGGGTTGTTTTGCTGGAAAATATCGCGGGGGCAGGATTAGTGACGTGTTTCGGTTGAGGGCTGAGAGTAAGAGGAGGAGCATTAATGAGGGTCAATAGGAGGCACGATAAAAGAAATGCTTAAAAAATGATTAATTAAACAAGAAGTGTTTTTTTTTTCTTTTTTTTTTTTTTTCTTTTTTTGTGTAGCCCC
>NW_012156500.1:125143-127095 GCF_000151545.1 Saprolegnia parasitica CBS 223.65 | reverse complement strand
TGAGTGTCGGGAGGACGTTGCGCTCGGCCTTCTCGAGGCCTGCGCGCATAGAGTTGACGATCTTGTGGGATGGAGCGGCGTATCGTACCGTCGAGGATCAGAAGGCGGCCGTGCATGGCAGCGCGGACAGGCGCTTGGTCTGAGAAGATGGCGGCGCCGCCCGAGATCTCTCGACGCTACCCGCCGACATGAGCCTGCATTGTATTGGGTGGTGGAGGCTAGCACCTGCTTGAGGTCGGACTCGGTCGTGTCCTGCGAAATGGCTACGTACTCGACTTCGCGCTGCAAGAGCTCTGCAAACTGCAAGGCGAGGTGGCGGCGCGCCGGCCCGGGCGGGCTACATCATCATCATCGCATGAGCCCAGAGAACGCGGCGGCGACGGACCCGATAAGGAACATATCTTGCTGGAGCACGTCTTTCTGCAGCATCCACCGAAGATGCTGTAGCGACTCCTGGAAGCGCCATGAGTTGACGCTGCGACGAGAAGGACTGTACGACCTGCGACAACGTGGTGGGCACAAAGCCTCGGGGCACCAAGTGCGGCTCCTAATCGAGGCGACGGTGGTTGATGGTCGTCCTGCAGGTCGTAGGTAGATGCGTACGCTGGGCGTGGCCTTGGGCACCGAGATGCCACCAATCTGCACGGTACTCATCGCTGCCTTCTGCAGCTGGACGACGCGCCAATGGCTCGACCGGCGACCGACCTGTTGGCGGAGCATGCTGCTGCTGCTTCGATCGAATTCGAGACTCGGTTGACGTAATCAGGTGGTTTTGATATGGCTAATTCCACGCCACTTGTTGCTACAACCCTACCCGCGATGCAAAACGAGGGAGTACACAAGTTAAAGGACGTTAAAGTGAAGCTAGTCGTTGTTTGACGCGTCCGAGTCGCGCGCCCGCAGGTGGTTGACGAGCATCGTGGCTTGGACCTACTTTAGACGATCGTGAGACATCAAAATGTTTCGATGATCGAGCTACCGCGGCCTTGAACTTGCGGCGGGACTTGTTGAAATCCGGGAGCTTCTCCATGACGCTGACCAGGTTACGCGCCGAGACGTGTTGGCCAACGATCCACGGGTCTTGAAGCAGGTCGAGCGCTGTGGGCCGCACCTTGGGATCGAGCTCGAGCGCGCGCGAGACAAAGTCCTTGGCGTCCTGCGACACCTCGCTCCAGTCCGGGTCGTAAAAGTAGAAGCGACCGTTGACGATGTTGTCAAACAAAATGTTCTGGTTCGGGTCGTGGAACGGCGTGTAGCCCGCCAGCAGCACGTACGTGATGACGCCAATCGACCAAATGTCGACCGACTTGCCGTACGTGGCGTCCGGTCGCGAGATGATCTCGGGCGCGACGTACTCGGGCGACCCGCACGTCGTCGAGAGGCCGTTCGTGTCCTGCTTGGCGAAGCCAAAGTCGGCGATCTTGATGGCCGAGTTGTCGGCCTTGGACGTCATGAGGATGTTCTCGGGCTTGAGGTCGCGATGGACGACGCCGACGCTGTGGCAGTACGCGATCGCTTCGAGGAGCGTCTTGACCAAGTCGCGCGCCTCCTTCTCCGAGTAGTACTCCTACATGGCGGCGTTCGTTGCATACGAGACGTGATGCAGGCGTCTTACCATGAGCGCGATCCGCTCAAAGAGCTCGCCGCCCTCGACGTACTCGGTCACGAGGTAGTAGTACTTGGGCTCCGAGTAAAAGTCCACGAGGCGAAGCACGTTGCGGTGGTTGAGCTTGCGCAGAATCCGGACTTCGGAGAGGATATCCGCGTCGTCCTGCGCCGAGAGCGTCTCCTTCTTGAAGATCTTGACGGCGCAGAGCTTTCCCGGTCGCCTGCGACCGCGCCTTCTTGACGATCGCGTGCTGCCTTCGCCGAGCACGCTGCCGAGCGTGTAGTGCTCGCGGAAGAAGACGGGCGACGGTCGTCGTTCGAGTCATCCATGCGCTCGACCTCCG
>NW_012156500.1:98719-107784 GCF_000151545.1 Saprolegnia parasitica CBS 223.65 | reverse complement strand
TGGACCTTGTTCATGGCTTTCTGAATCTCGGTGACCATGCGGTTGATCTCGAGAAGCGCCCTGGGCACCATATCGCTAGCCGGCACTGGCTCGGACGTTAACGGCTCGAGACGCGACTCGACCACAGCGTCGGATGACGACGGGTCCGGTGGCGGCGGGAACCCCGGGTCCGTCAGGGGGGGCAAAGGGGGGCCGGGGGGACCCTCGGGGGGCGTGTCGAGCTGCTCCGCCACGTTCTTGTCGGACGGCGATGGCTTGGGCGCAAAGCCACGCCGACTGAGAAGCTGGGTCACCGACGCCTTGCGCGCCCTGAGTCCTTGTACGATGGATTTCCGAGGTTTCGCCTCCGCGCGTTTGTTGCGGTCCTGGATCGCTTGGAGCTTGTCGGCCATGCGTTTGGAGCGGTAAATGCCCTTGAAAGACAAGTCAAAGCGCCGGCGCATGAGCGACTTGTCGACGAGGTGGTTGAGCTCCGTCTCGACCTGAAGCTTGGCCGTCGGCGACTGAAAGTTCTATCTTGCGATTGAGATTGACATTGAGATCGGGCCGGATAAAAACCATGTTGGCGAGCTGGCGCGCGACGACCGACTTTTTCATTTTGACGCCAAACTCGGGGTACTCGGCCAAAATCTCGTTGAATGCCTACGCCGAGAACGCGTCGCGCCGCGAGGATCGATCCCCTGACGTACGTGCTTGCTAAGGACGTTGAGATCGCAGATCGAGTCGGCGACGACCGTATTCGTGCGACGGACTTCCGCGACGAGCGCCGTCTCGCCAAAGAAATCACCGTCTCGAAGGAGAATGCGGGGGCCGTCCTTGGTCGAGCGGAGCTTGTGCATGATCGGATGCAGCGCGCTCGTCTTGGCCCGCGGCGGCAGCACTTCGACGGTCCCCTTTCGGACGATAAACATTTCCCGGCCAATGTCATCTTGATGGATAATCACGTCTACACACAATTGTAGAAATAGTCTTCATATAAGCGGTTGATACCGGCGGGGAGGTACACAGCTGTGTCCAGCGCCATGCACACTTTGCCGAGGAAGCGCGCGTTCGAACCCGCAAAGATTGGCACCGTGTTGAGCAAGTCCTTGTACAAGTGCAGCGCAATCGTTGTGCGCAGCGGCTTGGACAAGCCCGGTTGGTTGAGCAGCGTCATGTCCGCGTACGCGCGTTGCTAGCGTTGATTTTGAGATAGATCGATCGATAGATGTACGTTGATCCAGAGGTAGTCGTAGTTGCGCTTGACGCGGTGCTAGATGCAGGAGAGTTGTCATTTGTTTTATAGACAAGTTGTCCATTGCACCTGGAGGTCTGCGGGCAGGTCGTAGTACTTCATTTCGGACGAGATGACGTCCATGCGGTTCCGGAACGTGGAACTCTGCTGGTCCCAGCTACGCGCATTCGTCAGTCGTCCGTCCCAAGCGTGTCTACCTCAGGAGCAGCGTCAGCGTGTGGCCGAAGAGGAGCGCGCAGTTGAAGACACCAAAGAGCGCAATGAAAGAGCTAGAACCACATCCTCGATCCCCCGAGTCCATAAAAAGGGTGTCTTCATGGACTCTCACCTGAGCGTATACATGTGTGGTCGATACGACTCGAGCGGCGACGCGAGCAACGACGACGTCTGGAACGAAGAGGCTTCGGCGATGCCAAGAAAGGTGAGGAGGACGCTGTGGAACGACTCGGCGTAGATACTCGAGGCCTGGTCCTTCGTCTCGCATCACAAATAAGACAGATCAAGACGCACCGTGTCCCAGTCACTGCAGACCGACACGTCGCCGTAGCAGTTGTTGAAGACGTTGACCCAGATGCAGCTAGACGCGCATACGATTAGATCTGAGACGCCAGATTCGACGGACGTGAAGATGTGGAGGCCGAGCGACATGGTGATGGCGGTGACGAGGAGGTGGTAGTACTTGGCGTACTGCCGCATGTACTTGAGGAGGACGCCAAAGCGCAGCAGCTTGGGAATTTTCTGGAGCTTGAGGATCTTGACCGACGTCTGCTGCTTGTTGCTCGACGGAATCACGTAGCTGAGTGGAAAGTTCGAGACGAAGTCCACAATGAACCACGTGCGGAGGTAGCGCCGCGCCACGACGCGGGCTTCCATGTGCAGCTCGCCGTTCGCGAAATACCCCGTTCGGAACGAGAGCACCATGTCTATTACACGTGAGCCTCAATCTCAATCTTCCTCACTCAATTGATATGATATACCGCAGACAAAGCACGCGTCCAAGAACGACTCGAACGATGCGACGTTCGGGCCCCACGCGACAAAGTCAAAGCCGAGCGACGCCGGCGTCTACGCTCACCCTCAATCTCAAAACACAACGCTCATACATGGATATACGCCATGTATGTACCATGATACAGACGTAGATGACGGCAGCGGCGATGCTCAAGTCCCACGCGCGCCGAAAGCTCGAGTTGGGGTGGACCATGAGCAGCTGCGGCAGCGCGCGCCGGTGGTAAATGTCGATGGTTTCCACGTCGGGGCGTGGCAGCGTGAGCGAGACAACGCGCTGCCAGAGCGCCTTGGCGCGAACGTTCTTGCTGGTATGATTCTCGTCGCCCGGTGGCACATGGCCGACGCTTGGACCTGGCGCCACCTTGCTGGCGCTCATATCAACTGCCTCGCCGTTACCAAATGAAACGGAGACCAGAAAGGACTAGCGTCCTGTTGACGACTCGATACTACGGTTGACCTTCTCTTGTTGGGTGTGTTGAGTTGCGGAACGTATGACTGATTCAGCTCGGTCCTCAACTCGACGCAGCTCAATTCGGCTGAAGTAGAACGAGATGCGAGGCCAACGGAGATGCGACTCGTACTCTTGACAACGTTGGTGATCAACTATTACATTAGCGCATCGCGGGAGAGAGAGGTGACACGTGAAGCGGCGGCAACTCGGTGGCATCCGGTTTGGAGGACGTACGCAGGCGCGCAAGGTCGGCGTGGAGCTGCTGCATCGTCGTCTGCAGTGCCGTCACGTAGGTCGGCAGCGCTGCAATGGACGCCTCGACGACCCGGAGACGCTGGGCGATCGTGTCCAGAGTCGGCTCTGGCTCGACTGTGTCCACCGGTTCGGTCGTGCGCCGTGTCGCCACGGGTGGTCTCTGTGCCAATTTGGTCGTGTCTAGGGTGATGGCGCGCGCACCGGAAGATGCAGCGTTGCGCATTCGCAGCGCGCTGCTTCGTCTTCGTTGGTTGGGGCGAGTGACGGGGATCGATGTTGTCGAGTCTGTCGTCCTGTGCTGGAGGCGCTCGGCGATGCGCTTGAGCTTGTTGCCTGTCTTGCTGGCTTGGCAGTAGTGCCAGTACGGCGACGAGGCATCGCTCGCTCGTTTTGCGAGCGACTGGTCGACGACCGCGTTCAGTTCGCGCTCGATCGCGGCCTTGTCCGCGTCGTTGGTGATGTGCTAGGCACGTTCCAGTGGCGAACTCCTGTCCTCCATGTGGTCGATTACCATGTTGTCCATCTGGCGCTGGATCACGATGCGCTTCATTTCTGGAAATCTGGAAATTCCGCGATAATCTCGTCAAACGCCTAGATGCCAGATCCTCGCACGAATCACAAGTCGTGTCGTCGCACCTGCTTGTTGAGGACGTTGAGGTCCGTGACGGTCACCGACTGCACGGACGTCGTGCGACGGACTTCAACGACGAGCGCCGTCTCCCCAAAGAAGGCGCCATCCTTGAGCAAAATACGTGGCGCCGTCTCCGGCCGATTCGCAATCACAACCTCGACGACACCGCGCCGCACGATAAACATCTCCTTCCCGAGGTCGTCGACTTGGATGACGAGATCGCCAGGGAGGTACACGGCCGTCTCGAGCACGAGGCAGATCTACGCCATCCTCGCTCGCCCTGTTGTACAAGAAAAGCAGTGCGGTACGCGGCCCAGCAGCTTGGCGTTCTCGCCGGCAAAGAACGGCACCGTCTCGAGGAGGTCCTTGTACAGAAAGAGGGCGATCGACGTCCGAAGGCTCTTGGAGATGCCCCGTTGGTTGAGCAGCGTCATCTCCGAGTACGCGCGTTGCTAGTACGTGAGATGGACCGTGTGCCTTTGTATACACGAAATCAATCGGACGTACGTTGATCCAGAGGTAGTCGTAATTTCGCTTCACGCGGCGCTAGAACGACAATATATATGGATGCATGTACGTGAGACACGAAGTCTACTTGGAGCTCGAGCGGGATCTCGTAGTGCTTCATTTCGGCACTGATAATGTCCATGCGGTTCCGAAACAGTGCGCTCTGCTGGTCCCAACTACGCAAAACATGCTTGTGAGAGGTCAACCCAGCTAAGAGATATAGGCGACCTAATGAAGATCGAGATGATGTTGGCCAAGAAGATGGCAATGCTCACGAGCCCGAGGACGACGATGCAGATCCTAACGCCATCGTTCAAGATGGAAAAGGATGCAACTAATGGTGCACGAGAGGAGGTAGACGGTCGGGGACGCGCGCGCGACCGGGCTCGCGAGGTTGCCGATGCTCGCGTACGTTGAGTACTCGCCAAGCGACGTGTAGAGCATGAGGACGTTGAGGAGCGACTCGAGGTACATGGGCTCCATCTACCACACGATGAGCCAAGGCCAAGGAGTCGTCTCGGCGTCTACCTGGCTGTCGTCGCAGTACGTTCGGTTCGTCGATGCGTCAAAGACGTTTTCGATGCACTGGTCAAAGAGACTCGCCCACAAGCACCTATGTGTTGGCATCGCTCGATGCTCCTCCTCCTGGTTCGTTCGGGCGTATGTACGTGAGGACGTGGAGGCTCATGACGATGGCGGCGACGACCAATACAAAGTTGTAGTACTTGGCGTACTGCCGCATGTACTTGAGGAGGCGGGCGAAGCGCAGCATCTTGGGAATCTTCTGGAGCTTCAAAAACTTGACCGACGACTGGTTCGCGTGCGAGTAGAAGAGGTAGAACGGAAAGTTGGAGATGCAGTCGACGAGGAGCCACGACTCGGCGTAGTGCCACATGACGAGGCGCTGGTTCATGACGATCTCGCCCGAGACAAGGTACCCCGTCCGAAAGGTGAGCACCATATCTAAAGCACGATCATCAACGCGCCGATGCAGTTGAAGATGATGCAAGTACCTGTGACGAAGAAGACGTCGAAGAACGTTCCCAAGGCCGAGAGTCGACTCCAGTCCATGGATTGAAACCCGAGCTCCATGGGCGTCTATAGGCGAGGCTCAGTCGACGACGCAATAGGAACTGAGTCGGACGAGGAGGCAGACGCAAACGACAGAGCACGCGGCGCAGACGTCCCAGACGCGCCGGAAGCCCGAGTTGGGGTGAAGCATGTACGGCGACGCACCCGTGTTGGGCGAGTGGAAGATCTCGATCTCGTCCTTACCGAGGACGCTTTTCGCTAGCATCAATGGGGTGGCGGTGGCAAGATGACGTCGTGGATGTACCTGCACGCGCCATCTGCTCGTTGGGCTCGATGCGGAGTCCGGTCCACGCACGCTCGGTGAAGCTGCGCACGAGCTTACTTGGCCGCCGAGGCGAGCATGGAGCCTCGGCGGGCACGACGGAGGACTTGGTCGTCGTCGTTGCCATCCCGCGAAGCGTTGCGACAAAACGACCGAATCCACACTAAGCTAAAAAGACGCAAGATCGTAGCCGCGTCGCTTGGCAGCGCGTCGCGTCCATAGTTCTGCGCTGTCCCCGGTGGCCATCGTGAAGCTGTCGTCGGCAAATCGTTTTACCAGCGCGATCATCAGGCCTGGTTGAGGTTGCACTTGGGCGGGTTGCGTGCGTTTAGCCAGAAAGGCCAGTCCCATCAAAATCGCGTTCGCATGGGCGCCGAGCAGCTGATTGACGCGTGCCAAGCACGCCTGGCGCACCCACCGACGCGGACGCACGATGCGCTGGAGCTCTACGCTTCGCAGCTCGAGCAGCAGCTCCACGATCTTCTCGCGGCGCGAGACGCGGAGGAAGCCATTTGTCGAGCCAGCACCGAGTGCACGTTTGCCAAGAACACGGCCGGGCGCGTCCTCACCGCGCTCTTCGACCACGCGACGGGCGGAAAAGTGGACGGCCTCAAGGCATGGTGGGAGACCGGTAGCATCCAGACGCGCAGCGGGCCCGCGCACTGGCGTCTCGACCCGAAGAGCCTCCGGGACAAGCGCGGGTACTTGCAACATTCCTTCTCGCAGCGAGTCTCATGGGCGTAGGTTCACCCTCCTCCACGCAACTGTCGACCGCAGCTTGGCGAAGGAAAACGCCAAAGTCGCAACGGTTGGCTTCCTCGTCGATACCATCGGCGTGGACGTGAACGCGGTCGACCTCGTAAACAAATCACCGTCCCGCCTTTCGTTGACGCTGCTGGTAGTTTGGCCGGACGAGCCTCCACTACGCCGCCCTTGCAGGCTACGCCGACGTTGTCGACGCGCTCTTGCAGCGGCAGTGCAACCCACAGCTTCGCGACAAGGCCGGCTTGACAGCACTCGGTATGCTTCAGCTGACGACGCTGTCGGCCAACTTCGACGTGATCGTGCAAAGGCTTCTTCTGCACGCCGAGAAGCCGCGCTTTGGCGACGAGCCCACGACCGACGTAGACAGGTTCCATGCAAGAAAGGGTTGCCATCTGTAAGCGTAGGACGCCTTGGCCTCGGCCATTGCCGCACTCGACCGCGTCCTACCGTTCGTCGCCGACCGCGCGGCGTTGGCCGAGCGCTTGGACGTGTGGCGGCAGTCGCTCGACCTGCCGCTCGTGCGCTGGCACGACGTGATGGTCTCGCTCCTGTGCTTGGACGAGGATGGCATGTTTCTGCCGTCGGCCTACCGCTCGCCGGCCTTTCTCATGACGTGGCGCAACCAGGTGCATCTGTTTGGTGGCGCGTCGACGGCGTGGGCAACGTACTGCAGGAGCATGGTCGACCGCTGCAAGGTGCGACTCGAGCCCTAGCGATTGCGGTGCACGATACCGGTCTAGGCGGCGACGCAAGCTGCGCCCGCGCCCGAGAGAGAGACGTGGCACTACGCGGCGCTACTGACCGCGGCCGCCGCCAAGCTCGAGCCGATCGCGGTGGAGAAAGGCTCGGTGGTTGCTACGGTGCGTGTCCCAGGAGCGCGGTACCTCGCCTACAAGCGGCTCTTGCTCGGCGCTATGGTCTATGCTGTCGTCGACGCCGACGCGACGTCGCTCACCCTCGGTGCAAGCTCGTGTGCACACCAACCTCGCGTAATATCAAAGTAGATCGCCCGTTTGAAGGACCGTCGACCGAGCGCTGCCCTGTGTACGCCGCCGCCGAGGACGACCTGCCGCCTTACGTCCAAGTCCTCACGCTGCACGAGCGGCCCCCTGGGAACCCCTTTGAAACCGACTCGGTGGAGGAGGTAGCCATCCCCGCATGGCCTATACGTCCTAGCCCTCGGCTTAGGACTTGGTTCAGATGCATCAGCGCATGGCACCCGACTCGAGCTACGAGCTGCGCCTCCGCGTCGGCCCCACGGCGTCGCGCGCGCAGGCCAAAGCGCTCGTGGCCGAGTGGCGTCGCGTCTCCCGCCAGCACTTTACCGATCGAACGTACGTGTCATCGTAGAAGAAGTAGAGGATGACGATGGCCAACAGGTGTGCATCCACTGCCAAAGTCTGCGCGGTCGCGTGTCCTCAAGTGCAGGGCGAGCGCCTCGTGCGACCTTCTTCGTGCGTCTCGTCGCTTCTCTCACATCGTTGCGTGGCTAGTGTTTTGAGAGCCTCGCGGCCGTCGGGCGCGACTTGGCCCAAGCCACGTTTGGCCGCGCAACGTTCGCCAAGGCGATGCCTGTCCGCGCGAGTCTTGCATGATGAACATGGGCCTTGAGACGACGATGATAATGCATTATTCATGGTTCCGGCCGCGGATGCGGCGCGCGAGCTGGATGTCTTTGACCATGATGGTTACGCGCTTGGCATGGATGGCACAGAGGTTCCTAAGAGGATGCATGAGCACATGGGAAGACGAGTGCATCCGGCGCGTACGCATCTTCAAAGACGCGGACGAGGTGGGCCTCGGCGGCCTCCTGCAGCGCAAGCAGCGCCTCGGCCTGCCACCGGAACTGCACGGTCGCGTAGTTGAGCTGGATCTCGCGCACGAGCCGGGCAAAGGGCAGGCGCCGCAGCAGCAGCTCCGTCGAGCGCTGGTACCTGCGGATCTCCAGCAGCGACCGGACGCCGGGCTTGTAGCGGCGCTTCTTTCCGGCGGCCGTCGGGTCGACCGGCGGCTTCCGCTTGGTCGTCGACGGCTTGCGCGGGCGCGGGACGGGCGACGACATGCTGCTCCGTTGGTCAAGTTGACAGGCGGGGGCTTTCTTCCTATTCGACCAGCTGATCGCCGAGAATCCACCAATCGCAGGCGCGCATAATCAAGATCGCGCCCGCTGATTCGCTTCATTTCCGGCAATAATCCGATTCAAACCTCCAGAACAACATATTTCCCTGGCTTGTTTCGGCGCGAAACGCCCAAGTATCGATTCAAAGAGGTATATAGAGCGCGTTGATTGGCTGTAAAGAGACAAACCTTTGGCCAATGGCCATAGCGCATTGGTGAGCCAATTCGGCCATAGCGCATTGGTGAGCCAATTCGGCCAACTGCAAGCAACGAGGCCAAGGCAGCGCGTGAGCTACGGTATTAGCATCTACCCTCTCCTTGGACAGGCGGCGCGTCTCATATTTATATATCTGAAGGCATATTTACTGTAGGTGGTCGCCAGCTCTGCGAGACCTTGGGAAGCGCTGGCTTGTCTTGGCGCCAAGACACATTAGCCCCACTTCTTCCACTGCATGCCTTCGGGCACGGGCTTTTCCTCTTCATAGTCCTTTGCCTTGACTTCCTTCCAGTTGGTCGAGAGCACAGTCCCGCCCGACGTTTGCTAGCATTCGCAGATAAGAACGTAGAGGCTCCCAGACGACGTACAAAGGACTTGTTCATGGCCCGGCGCGTGTCCTCGTCGGCCTTGGCGTAAATGTCGGCAAAAAGCTTCTGCATGGCCGCCTCACCCTCGGGCTTCTCCGCTTCGAGCTCTTCGGCAATCGTCTTGTCAATCTTGTTCCAGTCGCGCTTGCTCGCG
>NW_012156500.1:92209-98619 GCF_000151545.1 Saprolegnia parasitica CBS 223.65 | reverse complement strand
GCGAAAGGTCGACTCGGCCTCGACAATTGCGCCGTACAGCTGCTTCTGGAACGCATCGACGATCTCGCCATCGATGCGGAATTGCACGTGCAGCTAGTACAGACACCACAGCGTGGGCATATGGGCGGAGAGGCAATCAACTTCGTACATGGTTGGGCGAAAAGGTCACCGTCACGTCGTCCGGCTTGAGACCCTTTTGCATCAGCGAGAGCGTTACGTGCGTACCGCTTTGATACCATTCGTGGCTGTGGCACAGGTGAGATGTCGGGAAATCAGTAGTACGATGTCTACCGAAGGGCGGGCTTGGACGGCGCGGCCACGGGCACGGGCTCTGGAGCCACGGCCTTTGGCTCCGGAAGATCTTCCTCGTCTAATGCCATATCCACCATGACATAGGATCGAGGCAGCGAGTGTAGTACCTTCGAGCTCGGCGTCGCATTTGCGCAGCCATGTCTTGAAACGCGCGAGCGCTTGGTCGTGGTTGCCAGCCTTGTCCTTGCCGATCGTAAAGGCAGCTTTGGCCTCGCGAAAGCGTTCAAGACCAAAGAGCGCGACGCCTTGGCGCTGGTAGGCCATGAGGAGCGACGGGTCCAGGGCCACGGCCGCGGACGCATCCCGGAGCGCAGGCTCCAGCTGGTTGAGCTTGAGGTAGGCAGCGGCGCGCTTGGAGAGAGCGTCGGCGCTTGCCGCGTCTTCCTTCAGCGCCGCCGTGTACGCTTGCACCGCGAGCTCATACTCTTCCTCGACGTAGTACGCATTGCCCGTGGCCGCAGCTGCCATCATGCCAATTTCGAAATTATCCATCGGACAGAGCAGGTGGCAATCCGGATACGCTCCGGACGAAAATTCCAGAAGTGCAATTTTGGAAGATCTTGAAAAGTATCAAGCAGCGGGTTGATAGTTATCGACAATTTACTCGTCGTCAAAGAGCGCGTCCTTGATCCGCTCGAGGAGAAGGTTCATCGCGTGCTCGAGCTTCTTGTAGACGCCGCGGCGCGGGCAACCGACTTGGTCAGCGAATCGGTTGAGTTTGCTACAACCGGCGATGAGCGACACCTCCATGGCTCCAAGCAGAACCTGTTTTGCATGGCCGGGAGGAGCTTGAGCCACGCGATAATGTCGTCGTACGAGTAGGCTTGGTCGAGAACCAGCTCCCGCGCCGCCTTGAAGTAGTGGTCCATGAGCTTGGGCACGATCACGTCGAGCTCGAGGCTGCTGTCCGCGTCGTCTTCGTCGTCGTCTTTGCCGCGCTGCGCAGCTCGAATAAGACTAAGCACTTAGGCGCGCACGTGTAGTACCGCGGTGAACGGGCTGGCCGCGCCAAACTCGCACCGACACTCGCGCAAAAAACTGTGTTCGAGCAACTGCTTCACACTCCACCGGTCGTTCTGGTCCTTGGCCAAGCACTAGAGAAAGGTCCATTACATGCGACCGAAGCTTCAATGCACCTTGTCCAGAAAATCACGAAAGTCCCCCGAGAAGCCGCTGCTACTGGGCAGCTTGGGCGGCTACAAGGCGACATGAGATGTGCGACGATAAGCTTCGCACCGGCTCGTTACGGATGCTGTGGAGGAGCTCCCAGTACCCGCCTTTGGTCGCATACGGGTAGTGTCCGAGCGCACACGTCATGATGGAGAGCCCAAAGGACCACACGTCCGACTTGTACGAGTACGCCTGCGGTAACATCAGCGCCCATCCTCCATCTCTCGAGACGTGCTTCGCTCGCAATGCGCTCGGGGGACATGTACGTCAGCGTGCCCACAAATGTTGTGGCTTTCGCCACCGAGTTTTCCATTTCTTTGGCAATGCCAAAGTCCGACACCTACCCCTTAATCATCCCGCAAACATATATTAAAATAGCTCGTACCTTGACGTCGCCAAAGTGGTTGATGAGGAGGTTGCTGGGCTTGATGTCGCGATGCAGTTGGTGGTGCTCGTGGAGGAAGCGGAGGCCTTTCAAGACGCGAAACGCTATGTTGGCAAGGACGCTCTCGGACGTGCAACCGCCCGTGTCGACAATGTCCTGGAGACTCCCGCCGTCCATGTACTCGACGACGATCGACACGTTGCCTTCGTTTGGGTTCATAAAGGCGTCGTAGAGGCACACGATCTCGGGGCACGCGACCTTGCGCTCGTCTACGAGTCGATTGGCATGCTTCTAGTCTAGCGATTGCAGACCGGTGAGCGACGACATGTTGTTGTAGAGCGTCTTGACTTCTGCGATGAGCTGATGGCGCTTTTCATTCTCAAAGACTGGAATGACTTTGACCGCGACGAGCAAGAGCGATGGAACGTGCAGCGCCTTGTGGACGACGCCGCTCGCGCCTGCGAAGGGTGATGCTTGGTAGGATGCTTTGTCGTCTACCTTTGCCGAGCACGCCGAGTTTGATGAGCTGCTTCTTCATGTTGCTGCGAGGCGACGACGGACCGCTGCTGGGCGTCGGCGACAAGTGGTGCGCGATCCCTGTCTGCTTGATCTGGAAATCCACCACGTCAAACGTCCCCGACGCCGAGAGGTCGTAAGACTTCTCCAGACTCGGCTCGTCGAGCTCCAACTCGAGCTCCAAGTTGAGGCCGAACGCGTCGCGCTTCTTGGATTTCGCCGCCTTGACGTCGTCAGCGTGTCCGCGGACCGAGTCGGCGATGTCCAACTGCAGCACCCGCTGCTTGGGGGACACGTCCAGCTGTAAATTGAAGTTGGGCCGACACGCGCTATCCGCATTTTCGTAAGAAACCAACTCGCGCGTTGAGATACAGTACCCGACCGACCGCTTGGGTGGCGACTCGCAACGAGGTGCCGCCGGTTTCGCGTGCTTGGCATCGCTCTCGTCGTCGTCGTCGGCTTCCGTGTTGTGCGTGCGCGAGCGAAGCCGCCGGATCTCGGTCGCGAGGCTCTGCACACTCTTGACCCGATGCGGCGCCGGCTCGGTCTACGCGCGGTATCGAGACGAACGACCTCCATGGCGGTGAACCTGCTTGGCGTCGCAAAACGAGCTGGTGGCTTTGGCCTTTAACTTTTCGGGCTTGGGCACTAGAGACGACATGGGCGTGCGTCGGAAAGATCGTAGCTGATCGTACGGTGCGTCGTCTTGGACTCGCCTTTTCCTGGCGCAAAGACGCGGCTGTTTGGGTCAATCTACATGACCAGTATGAGGATAAGATGGTCGTCGTCGATGGCTTTGTGGAAGCAACGCACGGGGCCGCCATGGAGTGCGTGGTACTTCTCGGGCGGCGGCGGCAGCTTCTTGGAGGGCGAGCCCGTCGGCGACTGGGGCCGCGTTTGCACCTGCGGGAATGCCGGCGAGTTGAAGCAAGGCTTGGGCTTGGGCATCGCAAGCATGGGCGGGAGGTTCCTCGGCGGGCTGCCCTCACGCGGCGACGACGGGCTCGGGAGCTTGCCAAAGTCCGCCTCCGTGTGACGGTGCTTTGGCGAGCTACGACCACATCATAGAGCAGGAGCGCCACCTATCTTCGTACGTCTTTTTTTCGCTGCTCATGCGCGCGAGCGGCGCAGCAGGCTCGAGGAACTAGGCGGCCGATGACGCAGGACGGCAAGGATCGATCCGCGTACCTTGGCCGTGCGAAGAAGCTTCTTCGCCTATTTGATAGATTCGATGAGCCGTCGTCGTCGGTCGAGTTCGCAACGCCTACATCGTGGGCCCCGTCGAGCTCGTCGTCCGAGTACACGCCCTTGGCACCGCTCATCACGACCGTTCAAGATCCAATCGTCTGATGACCACCACTCTTTCTTGTGGCGTAATGTAAAGTATCAAGTCGAGATATATCGTAGAAATATGCAACTATAGCATCGTGGGGTCGGTCATCGCGTCGACCATGGCGTGCATCTCGCGGACCTTGGTCGAGAGAAGGTCTTGGACGCGCTTGATATGGTCCAGCTGCACGATCGTCTCGGCCGCGTTAGCGTCGCCGAGCTTCGGGTCACTCATGCGCGGGTTGCGCCAATTGAGCCGGTACCCCGCCGCCTTGCGCGGGTTCATCGACGACTTGCGGCGCACCGCGCGCCCCGAACTGCCCTCCGAGTCGGGTCGTGACGGGGCAAAGGCGCCGCCGGGCTGCGTGATGCCGTTCGCGCGGGCTTTTGAGTAGTTGGCGAGCTTCTCCATCATTTTTGGAAAATGCACGAGCGCTACCTCCCGCATGTAATAAAAATTCACACTAAGATCGACTACCTTCGAGGAACCGGACGCGGGAGAGCATGCGCAGCTCGCAAAAGCAGAGCGTGCGCACAGTGGCCATGCGCTTGCAATCGCGGTTCAGAATCGCCATCTCACCTTCCAATTTTCTACATGGCATCGAGACTATGCGACATGTCGTACCAAAGTACTGGTTCTCGCCGAGGACCGTGATTTGCACGTTGTCTTTGAGGACCTCGACGGCGCCGCGGAAGACGAAGAACATTTCGTGGCCGAGCTCGCCCTCGACGCACACATCTTCGAACGGCGCAAAGCAGATCAGGCGCATGCTTAGCGCCAAGTCCATGATGAAATTCGGGTCGCTGCCCTTGAAAAACGGAAATTTCCACAGAAAATGGTCGTTGATCGCGAGCGCAATCTTGGAGCGCAGCATGGCCGAGAGCTCGTTTAGAAGCTCTTGCTCCTGCAGCATGTCGTTCTCTTTACTCTTGCGCGCGTTCTGGAAGAACTCGCGGATCTCGATCCGCAGCGGTCGCGGCAGGTCCCGCGCAGCCATATACTCGTTGATTTCGTCCTACCTCGCAGTGTGAAGGTATAGACATAGTTTCCATGTACTGGACCATCTTCTCGCGGAACGCCGTCTCGTGGGCCGTCAAGCTCGAGACAAGGGACACGATCTACCCACAAGACTGTGTGCACCAGACGGAGAGCGTAGCTACGGACGTTGGTGATCCCGTAGGCAAAGATGCCGGCGCCGGCAAACATGGCAAAGATCGTGAAGCAGCGTTCGTTGGGACTAATGCCCGAGACTAGAGAACCATCCTGGTCGATGACCCTCCCGATCGCCAGAGAGACGACTACCGTCGCCGTAGCCGACCGTTGCCCTACACGAAAAGGCCACGTCAATGGATGATGGACCCATAAGAAAGGAGATGGATCGCACAGTGTCATGACGGCCCAGTAGAGCGCGGCGACGTACTGGTCCCACATGGTTTCATGCAGCAAATTCTTTTCCTTGAGCCACGTGTTGATCGGCGGCATCTCAAACATCGAGTCTTGGTACGAGACCCAGAAAAAGAAGCAGCTAGCCTCCACTTGATGCCGTTGAGATGAAGAAAAAGACAGTGACGTACGCGAACCAATGCGAGATGAAGACGACCGTGAGGCAGTAGCGGAAGAGGCTGCTGATCGTCGACCGAATGAGGAGCGCGTGCTGGAGGCGGTTCAGAATGCGGAGCATGCGGAAGAGCCGGAGGAGTCGAATGAGGCGGAAGAGCTTGAGCGCGCGGCGGATCGTCGGGTCGGACCCGCTCACGACCGCCGTGAACGGAAACGTTGAGAGAAAGTCGACGAGGAACCAAGAGAGCACATAGCGCTTCGCAATCACTTGCAGCTGAAAGTGCACCTTGCCCTTGATGTCGACGCCCGTGACAAAGTTGGACAACTAGACAATCCTGTCTACGACCGTCAACTTCAAGAAGCGCGTCATACAATGTCCAAGCCAAAGATCGTGTCGATGACGTAGTTGACTTCCGAGTCGAACACGGAGCCCGAGCCGTCGGCTTGGAATGCGGCTTGAAACTACGAGTCGTTCAACATGGCGCAATGCACCGAGCCGAAACCACGCAATACCGGAATGATGATGGCGTTGTAAAAGATGAGGACGATGCACATGACGTCCCAGCGCAGGCGGACCTTGCCGTGGGGATGCGCGATGAACCAATGGTGCTTCGTCTCGGTCACGGTGCTGTGCCCGCCCATTTGACCGCCTCTCGCAAGGAGCTCTACGCCGCACCCGTCACGCTGTACGTCGCACTACCAGTTCGGATACCTTTGACAAACGACTTTTGCATGTCGTCGGTCGCGTGGTTCTTGAGCGCCTTCTCCAAATGCACGTGGTTCAGCATCTCTTCCTGCGGACTCATCGACACTTGGACGGGCGTCGCGGTCGTCGAGAGCGCGATCACGTCACGCCCAATGTTGGGCGCTGCCGACCGCAGCTCTTCCGTGATGTCGGTGGCAATCGCCTCGCCCTCTGGCGTCAACGCCACCGTCTTTCCCGCGGTAACGGGCGGCGCGCTGATGATACCGATGGCCCGCGAGCTCGTGTTGCCCATCTTGACGACCTGGATGTGGCTCAGCTTGCGCGGCTTGATCTCGACGCGCGGCGAGGCCTCGGCCACTTCGCCCGCGCTGTGGCGATGGTGGCGATGCAGGCGCGCGCTCCCGCCGCGCACAAGGGGTGTGCTTGCATTG
>NW_012156500.1:62614-92109 GCF_000151545.1 Saprolegnia parasitica CBS 223.65 | reverse complement strand
TGAGGATATGTGCTTTTCTGCTGCGACGCCGTCGTCGCGATCGTGCCCGCCTAGGAATGATGATGCGATGGGTGTCGAGTGGGACGTGGAACGATGCTTACCTTAAATACGTTTTTCGCCAGCTGCAACGCGAGCGTTCCGACGCCACCCGACCTAATATCGAGCGACGATGCGGAGGTAACCTCTTGGGAAGGAAACCAACCCGCCAGTGAGGAGGAACTTTTGGCCTTCGCGCAGCTCCAGTCGGCGTAGCGTCTGCAGCGCAACGAGCGATGAGATGGGAAGCGCGGCAGCCTGCACAAAGCTAGCACGGACAGTCGTGAGTGCGAGGAGGCGTCGATAGAGATGCAGGACCTGAGCGAGCGTGGCTTCGTGGCCACGTAGCGCTCGGCGACCGAGACGTATCTACGCCGTCCGTCAAATGCATGCGCGATGGAGCGGTAACGCTATACTCAGCAAGCGAACCGGGTCGGTCGTGCGGTAGGCAGGCGTAGACTTCGTCGCCAACGTGGAACTGCTTGACGTTGGCGCCGACCAAGACGACGACGCCTGCAAGGTCGTAGCCGACGATCTGCGGCCATTTGGTATCGAGCACGGCCTTGAGGCCACCTTCACGTCGCTTGTAGTCGATCTACGCGAGGCTAGCAGCATCAGCATGGCGCTGGCGGCGATGAGGTGGACCGGGTTGATCGAGGCGGCGTACACCTGGACGAGGACTTCCTCGGGTGCGAGGAGCTTCGCCTTGGGCAAAAGACCCATCTGCAGCACGGTTGGCTTCCCGAACTTGGTGTAGAAGCAGGCTTGCATCATCGGCTCGTCCTCCATGGCGCTCAGGCTCTTCTTCGTCATCGGGCTGGGCCAGATCTTGCGAACAACCCACCGACGATTTGGAATTTTCATTCGATATTCAGCGTCGTGGGAAATGACAAACACGGATTTGCATTGACAAAAAGAGGGATGTTTCAACCGTCAGGTGATGCACTTGGGCCGCGCGCACCTCCGAGACAATTGGCTGCCGTCGGCTCGACACCGTTTCGCGCATCGCGTCGTCAACCGAACCAACTACGCAGCCCATCTCGGCAACGACTAGCACAAAGGTCTACTAGATGCTGTCCGAAGGTCCTGCCTACGAGGACTGTCGAGCTCTGGTAAAATGACTGGTGGCCGCCCGCCAGTTTGATTTTTGAAAAATCCACTAAATTGCCGGAAATGTGAGCGACCAACTACATCGATGCACCTTCGTCTCCGAGTCTTCTATGCGATTCGGTAGCGTGCTAGTATGTCCTTGGTTTAGAGCAGATAATGCAGACAAGAGCTAGGAACAAGGAGCTGCAAGGTCGCTGAGTGCGAGCACGGGGTGGAATTTAAAGCGTGCGACGCGTTGAAGCGGCATGCACCCCAGGTTCGCGCACTTCATCCTGTGAAATCGAATATGCGATTTGGCAGGTTCGACGAGAGGTTATAAACCCGTGCTTTCTTGGACGTTACATTGGAAGCGCCGACCTCCGGCGCCGACGACCGCGCTCCTTCCTCGGCCTCTTCCTCCGCGCTTCCGCGGTCCATCAAGCTCGAGCTCCGCGCAATCCTCCTCGGCTCCTCGACGTCGATCCATCAACGCCCCCATCTTCCTAGCTTTCGATCGACCTCCGGCATGAAGGGTCTTGACCGACGAGCGTATCATTTCTCGCAGAGCCCACCGCGGGGGTCCCCGACGAGCGGCGAAGGTCGCATCTCGCTTCGCGTGGACCAGCCCGTCGAAGGATGCGAGGTCACGACGCATGCGTTCTACCGGTCCTCGGAAGGCGACATTGACGACGACGACTTCCACCTCAAGTTTTGCTGGTACAAGTCCAACTCGAAGCGCGCTTGCGCAAACAAGCAATGCCCACGCATTGGAAACGGTGAAGGCAACGTTGTCATGCTCATGGCGAAGATCGAGTGCGCAGTCTGCTCGCGCATGGGCATCGCGAACGAAGAATCGGGCTTTTGCACACCCGAATGCTTCCGCAGCGGCTGGGGCCAGCATCGGCAGCTCCACGACATGCCATCCAAGCAGCAAAACCAGCAGAACCGAACCGCCAAGGACGTTAGCGCAGCAAAAGAGAAGGTGCGCAGCCTCGACTTGCTCAACTCGGCCATGGTCCCGGTCAAGGAAGAGACGTGGACCGCGCTGCAGGCCTCCAAGTACGTTGCATGCATCGTCGTCTCGTGCACCGGCAAACGTAGCGCGTAGGACGTACATCCCGACCACGAGCGACGTGGGCCATGTGCTTCGCGTCGAATGCACGGCCATGTATCGGTCCGGCGAAGAGTGCGGCCCGCCCAAGTATACCGAGACCAACATCGTCCTTCCGTGTACGCTCCTCATGTTGTGCTCCGCGTGGTCTCATGCGCTTGCCTCTTGCAGTTCCGCCGCTGGCGCCGAAGCGGCCGATGATTTCAAGCATCAAGGACGCGGCCCGCGTCCGCTACATTGGCTCGTTCCGCGTTCTCTCGTACAACGTGCTCGCCGAGATTTACGCAACGCGACAGATGTACCCGTACTGCCCGATGTGGGCGCTCAACTGGTCGTTCCGGAAGCAGCTCCTCAAGTGCGAGCTCCAAGTCTACAACGCCGACATCCTCTGCCTCCAAGAAGTACAAGCCGACCATTACAAGAACTTTTTCCAGCCCATGATGACCGACCTTGGGTACGAAGGCCTCTACCTCCAGAAGACGCGCGAGTCGATGGGCCTCGCGGGCAAAGTCGACGGGTGTGCGATGTTTTACCGCAAGAATCGGTACGCCCCTTCCTGCGTTCAATCGTTGCTGGACGCCACGTATACAGGTTTTACCTCAAGGAGCAGTACTCGCTCGAGTTTAACGAAGCCGCCAACGACTTTGTCGCGTCGCTCCTCGCCAATTTTGACATGGCATACCCGACGGCGTCGCACCACGAACGCGACTCGTACCAGGCCAGCCTCTCGCGCGTGCGCCAGCGCCTTGTGCGCGATAATGTGTCGCAGATCGTCGTGCTCGATGTGTTGCCCGAGGCAAATGGCTCCATGGTGCGCAAGCCCGTGCTACCGAGCATCTGTGTTGCGAACGTGCACATCTTTTCGAATCCGGACTTCCCGGACGTCAAGCTGTGGCAGACCAACACCCTTCTCCAGCAGGTACTCGACGCTGCCACCTACGTCGTCCATCAAAGGTGCCTCTAGCTGGAGCAAATTGCCAATTCGAGACGGCTCCCGATCATCCTCTGCGGCGACTTTAACAGCGAGCCGCCGAGCGCTGTCTACGAATTATTGAGTCAGAACCACGTCCAGAGCGACCACCCGGAGCT
The DNA here is from genome assembly GCF_000151545.1 of Saprolegnia parasitica CBS 223.65. Classification (NCBI taxonomy): domain Eukaryota; phylum Oomycota; class Saprolegniomycetes; order Saprolegniales; family Saprolegniaceae; genus Saprolegnia; species Saprolegnia parasitica. The sequence continues at coordinate 88,784 of NW_012156500.1, read as the reverse complement.
GCAGCAGCTCTCGGAAGTCGTGCCCATGACCAAATTCGCGCACTCAATGCCATTTGCCAGCGCCTACGCGTCCGTGTGAGCCGGACTACACAAACTACACGGGTGTGCCTGTCTCCATCTTGAATGAATATGCGCTGAACTTGCGATGCAGGCTCGTGGGTCGGTGTCGTCGACTACATCTGGTTCACGTCCGACAAGCTCACGCCGGTGGCCGCGCTCAAGGTGCACTCGCCCGACGTGCTCAAGTCGTACGCACGCACGTGCTTGCCCAACTGCCAGTACCTCTCGGACCACGTCCCGCTCGTCGTCGACTTTTGTCTCAAGTCGCCGCCCTCGATGGCACCCGGTCGGTATTAGATGTGTATAGACGCTTCGTAACTGAAAGCCTTTTATATTGAAACCGCTTGGATTGTCGTGTTAATGAGTCACCGGAGCCAGCGGCCGACGGCCCGTACACCCCATGTATCAGCTCGCGACAGAGTTGACGCGCTGGTAGGCGCGGCGACGTCCGACGCCTGCGACCGCCCCATCGAAGCCGACCTCGAGAGGAGGCTCCGCGCCGCGTTCTCTCCCCACACGCTCCGCATTGAAAACCTCAGGTAGCATAGATCATATGGGAATCTGGTCACGTCGCCGTTCTAGTCTGCGGCAGCTCCAGCGGCGCGTGCTGGGCCCGAAGCGGTACTGGTACCAGAGCATCAAGCTCGAGACAGTCTCGCAGCTCAGCGCCAAGAAGTGGAAGGTACAGATCTACTACGCTCCGTGGCGTCGCAGCGTGGCCGAGTGGTTCGACCACCCGCGCTCGCGCTATGGCAAGCCGTCGCGGCCCGACCAGCTCGCGCCGACACTCGTCGGGACGTTCGAGCACGAAAAGGCGGCGCGGGCTGCGTGCGCCAAGGCCGTCAAGGCGCGCGACCGGCTCAACCCTGTCTCGCTCAGTAATGACCCGAGCGCGCCGGCGCCGCCGCACTGGAATGCCGTGTTTGGCGTGACGCTGGTGTCGGACGCGTTCCAGCGGCTCCCACTGCTGCACCGCCTCGAGCTTGTCTACAGCGCTCTCCTCGACTGCGACGGGTGTGTGCCCTTGCATCGGTGTCGCAAGCTCAGCTACATTGGCGACCATGTGCGCCGGTTGCCTTGCTTTGGCACCATCGCCGTCGAGCTGCATGTCGTTTGTCGCACGGTCGCCCAGCACGATGCGGCGGCCGCAACGCTCGCGCTCACCGAGCGTCTCGGCTTGAGCCACGCGCACGTTCAAAGCGCCGGCGTCGATCCCACTGCGAAAACGAGCCTTCGTGACGTGGCAGCCCTCGTCGACGATACGCAAGCGCCGACGCGTGTTCCTCACTTTTACCACGGGCTGCCGCAAGCGCTCAAGGACCTCCTCGCGCAGGAACAAGCCGCGCTCTATCGCGAGCATCACGCGCTCGGGAAGGACGCCGACGTCCACGCAGTCGTGCACCGCTACGAGAAGCGCATGCGAGCGCTCAGCCTCGCCGCCATCAAGATCCAGCGCCTCTTCCGTCAACAGTTGCATGTGCGCACGCAATACATTGATACGAGTGGAGTCACCTGTTGGCGATGCTAGAGCCGCGTGCTGCGACGGCTCTTGCGGCGACACCGCCATGCGATCACGCTGCAGCGCGTCTACCGCGGGTATCGTGCGCGGGTGTTTACGACCGAGCTCTTCCTCGTCTCGACCTTTGCGGCCACGCATATTCAGGCCGCGTATCGCTCCAGTGTCTCGCGCCACGCGACGCGAGTGCTCCGAGCGCACATGGTCCTTGGCGCCGTCGGGCTGCAGCGACTCTTCCGCGGCCACCGCGCGCGCAAGTGGGTCTTCTGGATGCGATACCACGTCGCCAATGCGATCCAGATCCAGCGCTGCGTCCGCGGCCTCTTTGGCCGCCGGGTACTTATTCCCTTCTCTCGTGTTCGATCCCATAGAAGCGATGGTGGTGGGTAGCGCGCGAAGATGTTTCGGCACGCGCAGTTCAAGCGCCATGTGCAAGTCCCGGCCGCGTCGCTTCTGCAGCGCGTGTACCGTGGGCACGTTGGCCGAGGCCTCTATCGCCGCGCCAAAGCCGAGCACGCCCGGCGCGTTATCCACACGCCCGCGGCGATTGCGATCCAGCGCGTCTTTCGCGGCGGCCGCGGCCGCGCTCGGTTCCGCCAACTTGAGCTGCAGCGGGCGATGGCGAGCACGCTCCAGCGAGCCTACCGCGCCTATCGCAACCGCGTAGTATGGGCCGGCATCTTTGAGCAGCGCCGGCGCAACCTCCTGGCGTCGCGCATCGGCGCAGCAGGCCGCGGCTTCCTCGCCCGCCTCGTGCTGCGGCGCGAGCGCCGAAAAGTGCACTTGAAGACTGTCGTTGGGCCTTCCACGCGGCTCATTCAGCGCATCTTCCGCGGCTACATGGTCCGCAAGCGCCTCGAAGACTTCCGCGATCGCCACGAAGCCGCGTGTGTCATTCAGGTCTGGACACTTGCTACCTTGATACCTTGATACTAAGAACGGGATAGTTTGCGTGGCGCCAAGCCAAGCGCGCGCACGCCGAGCGGGTTGCGTGGGAAGCCAAGCTGTTGGGGTTGCAGCATGCCGCTGCCAGCACCGTCCAGTGCCTCGTGCGGCAGTTCCTCGCACGCAAACACGTGACCGCACGGCGCATGGCCCAGCGCGGACGCTATGGCGCGGCGGCGGTCAAGGTCCAGGCCGCGTGGCGCAGCTTCCAGAGCCGGCAGCAGTGCCAAGCGATGCGGGACCTGCTCCGAATCGAAGTCAAAGCGCGCGCGATGACCACGTTCAAGGCACGGCCCCTCTTCTATCACTGTATCAAGTTGATACTATGCGACAGGACGAGTTGGAAATGGTGCAGTTCGACTACGTGGATGCGTCGGCCGACCTCGCGCGCCTCGCCAAGTACAAGAAGAAGGCGCTGCAGCACATCCACGACTTGAAACAAATGCGGGTGCGTCGTTTGGATGGGTCATCTTGATATCTGGATACGTGAGGTAGCTGGACTGGGAGCTGCGGGCGCCGTTCGTCGACAAGGAGCTCGCGAGCATGACGCCCGAAGACGTCGGGCGGGGCTGGGCCGAGGCATTTGAGACCGAGAAGGTTGTGATTCATTTCTCCCGGCTTCTAAGCGCCGAAGAGATCCTCAGCAAGCGGCAGCAGGTCGACGCCTTCCGATCGCATATTCGTTCAAAAGCAACTTATAGATCCGCGAGTACGACCACGAGATCGAGGCGCTGCAGATGGAGCTCGAAGACTTGGAGCGGGACCGCGACGAGTTCCTCATGGACGAGACGCTGGAGATCGAGGGCCTTCGCCGCTTGGAGCTCTCGCGGGCTCTCGGGCTCTACGACGCGGACACGAAAACGGCGGTGCGCCGACAGCGCGTGCGTTGGAAGGTCCGGAACGTTCGCCGCAACGTGCTGCTGCGAAAGGAGAACGCTCGGCTGCGCGCGCTGTTGCCGCCGGCGTCGCCATCCGCCAGCCTCTCGTATGCGACCAACGTGGCCCACGCGCGCGCAAGCACTGACCTCCTCCGAGCCACGGTGGCGGCAGCGGCGGCGGACCGGTCCTTGGCGCTCGAAGCAAGCGGCAGTCGCAACCCGCAGGTGCTCGCGACCTACGACGCGATCGTGCGTGCGACGAAGGCCATCGTCGACGAGACGAGCCTCGCGATGCGCCTGCCCAAGCGCGACGTCCGCGAAGACCTCATGTGCCACACGTGCGGCCGCATGGCGTGCATCTGCCACCTGCCGCTCGTCGCGCCGAGCAACCAAGCCGAGTTGCATGTCGGCGGCAAGCCCAAGAAGGCGCCGCCCGTCAAGCTCGGTCGCCGCCGCAAGGGCCACCACGACGCCAGCATCCCGCGCATGGATCCCAATGCAAAATAGAGTGCAGTTCTGACGATGGCACTTCGATGCATGTTCCTCCAGCAGGCGGCGACGATGCTCGGGCAGGTTGAAGGATGGCTTTTCCCACATTTTTCACATGGGCGTGTGATTTTCACGCCAGCTGGTGAAGTTGGCTCCGCATTGAGTTTGAGAGGGGATTCGCATGGTGCCAGCGCTCGTCGAGCCAAGATCGCCCGTGGGCAGCGCGGTCGTCGAGGCCTATGCGCGCTCGGCGCGGGCGGCGACCGAGTGCTACGGCCTTACGAAAGACCTGCCATGGCCGTGCGCGCGCGGCTCGCTGGCGTCGCTCATCCCGAGCCTCGCGGCCATGAACCTCCATCTTGCGCTCGTCGAGGCGGTCGCGGGGCACATTGCCGCCTGCTTCCGGTACAGAGACCCGCTCGGCGACGTGGCGCATGGCCGATCACCTTTCGACCTCGTTCTTATCGTCGACGCAACGCCTGAGCCCAAGTACGACCAGGCGTTCCAGCTCGAGCTACTGCAGGAGCTCGCGGCCGATGCGTCGCCCGACCCGTTTGTCGCCGCCAACACGGACATGCTCCTTGCGCGCCACAACGCGCCGGTGCTGCACATGGCCTTTCTGCGAGCGTCCAAGACGCTGCGCTTCGTGGTCGCCCGGCAGGACGGTCACGCCTATGTCTGGGAGTGGGCCCGCGAGAAGCTCTCGTGGGTCTACCTCAATAGCTTTCGCTTTGCCGACGATCCGGTCGCAGCGCTCACCGCGTTCCCGACCTTTGCCGGTGCGCACGGGCTCGCGTGGTCGGATGCGAATGGCGCGCTGCAGTGCCGCCACGTCAGCTTTGAGACCATTCCGTCGCTCGCCAAGCACCCGACGCACATCGTCGTGGGCCATCCGATGACGCTACCTCGTGACGCGTCGAGCCGCGTGGCCCTCTTGAGCTCGTCGCGCGGGCTCTGGCTCGTCTCCGACTGCCACGTCGAGCTCAAGAGCGCGCAGTCGCCCGTGACGCACTCGTGTTCGCATCCATCGCCGCTTCTCGACCTCGTGGCTTGTGTGCACGACGTCACGGGTGCGCTATTGACGCTCGCCAAGTCGTCTGGCATTCTCCATCTCGCGCACCTCGTCAAGGGCCAGCTACACTGTCGGCGACTTCCCTTTACGCTGCCGGCGCCGGCGTCGGTCGTTGCGCTCGCGTGCCACCGGCAGTTCCTCCTCGTCACGACACTAGAGAGCACGCTGGTGGTGTACGACGTGCACTCGGGCGCCGAAGCCACGTCGCTCTCGCTGCCGACGGCGACAACCTATCGTCTCTGGGGCTCGGTCGTTTACGCCGGTGTCTATGCCGAGCACGCGTTCTACCGCCTCAAGCTGCCAAGCGCGACGCAGTACGCCGAGAGCCTTCCATTGGGATTCGCGCACCTGCGAGACCACGGCCCGTCGCTAAGGTTCCCGCAAGTGGCGGCAGCGTACGCATCGCTTCGCCGAGCACACGTCAACGACCGTAAGGGCGATGCCTACGACACGGTCGCGGCGCACCTCGAGCACCCGGCGCTGCTTCTGGCCTTGCTCACGGACGCTAAAGTCCCGGAATCGATCGTCGACGACCTCCGCGGGCGCCTCGGGGCCATGCAGCTCCACTACAAGCACGCATTGCACGCGGTGCCGGCGGCGGCGGTGGCGGCGACACCGCTTCGCCCGCTCACGCCCATCAACTTGGACTCGTTTGCGTACGTGCACGCGTGGCTGCAGCTCAATTGCGAGCGCAACGCGCTCCTGCAGCCGCAAACGAACGTGCGCCCGCGCGCGCGCACGGCCGAGTCGGACGTCTCGCTCGACATGCAGCGGTTCCGTCCGACGCCGCTCACCATCAGCCGCGAGCTCCACGCACTCTCGCCGCTTCAATTTACCTCGTGGGCGTGCTCAGCCCAGTTTGGCCGCCGGCTTTTGCGGCAGCTGGAAGCGCTTTTACTCGAGAACGTCGTCTTTAAGAGCCATTCGCCGACATCGGGCGTCCCGAGCCACTTGCTCTTCCACGAAGAGCGCACGGCGAGTGACTACCGCCGGTCGCCGGCGACCAAGCAGCTCTATTTCGAGTGCATGGCCCGGCTGTACGCGCAGCACGAGCCAAGCGCGCTGTCGCCCTTCGTCGCATGCGTCGACCAGTACTGCCCGCGGCTCTTCTCGCTGGAGGGCCAGCACCTCGTGCCAACGCGCCGTCACAGCCAGCGCGCGCTTCTCGCCTTGTCGCCTCTCGCGCTCTCGACGACCAAGGAGGAGAAAGCGGCAGTGTCCGCCCACGCCGACGTCCTATGCCAAAGCGACGCGTGGCTCGAAGCCGCGACGCTCCTGCTGGCCCACGACGAGTACGCCAAGTGTGTTTTGCTCTTGGACAGAGCGCCCGACGCCGTGTGTCCGCTGCTCTACTGGCCGCTGCTGCGCCACTGCGTCGAAAAGCAAGGCCCGGACGACCTCGTCGCCTTGTTGCAGCGCAAGCCCGCATCTCTCTCGTCGTCCCTCGTGCTCCGCCACCTCCAGTCGTATGTGTCTTCTAGCGTTTCGCTCGGCGCCCTGCGACCGGCCATCCGCCTCCTTCTGCGCCACCCGTAACAATGGACGCCTCTTCTCGTAGTACAAACTATCAAGTTGATATTCTTCCATCTCAAAGCGACTCGCTGGAGCCGCGTTCGTCGGCCATGGCGTGCGTAAAGCCCAAGACGATGGGCTTGGGCATCGCGACGAGCCGCGCCATCGTGTCGCTGAACGGCTCGTCCATCGGGACGGGCTTCGAGTTGATGTGCAAGAGCACGTCGCCGACGCGGACGCGCTGCGAGCAAGCGCCGACGCGCTTGACAACCGGCCCCGCTGCGTTCGGTGCGAACGTGAGGCCGAGGTCGCCGTCCCGCCACACGATGCGGTGCGTCGCATCGAGTTCCAAGATGGAGCTGGCGGCGTCGCTGTCCGAGATGCGGTTGGACGGCGGCGCCGACGTCTCCGATTCGCTTCGAAACCGGAGCACGATCGGAAACCCGGCGCTGTGGAGGAGGCGCGTGAGGTCCGACGACGCGAGCCCAGATGTCGCAATGTTGTTGACGGCCACGAGCAAATGGCCGTCCGCCGAATTCGGCAGCGCGAGCGCGCAGTGCGGCTTGACGCGCTTAATGCACGGCGTCTTGGTCCGCGATGGCGGCTTGTAGTGCAAGACGAGCCCGAGCGGTGGCGCCGACCAGAGCACCTCGTACTCGGACGCGCGCGGCGTGCAGAGCGCCCTCGCAAAGCTGCGGTGAAGGCGGGCGGAGGCACCGTCGAGAAGCGACGCGGCGCGCACCAGTCGCTGCTTGCGCGGCGGCGCAAACAACAGAAGCACGGGCTTGGGCGCCGATGCGAGACGCGCGCAATTGGCCTCCATGCAGTGCGGAAGCAGCGCGTCACCGTTCACAGACAGAGCGTGTAGCCCGGCGCGAGCTGGCCCACGAGCGGCGTCTGCCCTTTTCCGGTGAGCCGGTGCACCGTCGGCAGCCCCGACGTCGGGTGCTCGACCAGCGTCACGCCGAGGAAGCCGTCGCGCCAGACCAAGACGACGTTGCCGGACGGTGACGACAGCGTCGTGGCACACAGCGCCCGAACAGACGACGGCGGCATCTCGGTGGCCACGTCGCTCGGCTCGCGCTCCGTGAGAAGCGTCGGCTCGCTCGGTGGGCGCGGCATCGGTGACGCGTCGCTAAGGAGGCGCTGGAACGTCAGCGCGACTGGGCGCGGGCTCTCGTGGATGTAGCGCAAGGTCGCACTCAAGCCGTGCGCGACCGCGTCGTAGACATCGTTGACCACAATGAGGAGGTCACCGACCTGTGGCGACTCGTCCGTTCGGGCCACCACGCGGTCCACAACCGGGATGTCGAGCCGGCCGTCGCCGGCAAAGGTGACACCGAGTCGATCTTGCAGCAGGACGGTCCATGTCTCGCGCTGCACGCGTGCAGTCGCTCGGAATCGAAGCACCTACTCCACGTCTGAGCTGCGATGAAAGAAAGAGCGTGTCTACTGTCGGAAGGTCGGCGCGGTAAAGACACCGGAACGCTTCGTCCGGTGCGAGACCGGACGTCGACATGCCTCCGATGCGGTCGAGCTGGTCGCCGGGACGGATGCCCATCGCCCAGACGCGCGGCCGAGAGATACCGACCACGACCAGCCCGCCGTCGGCGCCGAGCTCGAGCTGAAAGCCAGCCGGGCCGGACTGGTGCACGAAGAACTTGAGCATGTTGAAGTCGGCGCTGAAGCGGGACCAGGGCTCCGACAAGTTGGCGCGCGGACTGCACACGTGGTGGTGGACGAACGGAGTCGGCGCGGCATCGTCGGCGATCTCGGGGGCAATGGCTTGGTCGTCCGATGGCAGTAGTTTCTTGAGCTTGGAGGGCAGAAGAAAGAGGCTCGAGAAAGTCTTCTTGAGGAACGCCGGCGGCTTCTCCGCCACTTGCAACCTGTCGAGCAGTGGCATGTCGTCCTCGTCGTCGTCCTCATCGACGACCTCGTTTCCCTCGGCGTTGTTGTCGGTCTCGACAAGCACGTCCTCGGCGTCCTTGGTCGCGACGGGTGCAATCGTCGGACGGCAGAACGACCGGTGCACTGTCTTGTGATGCAGAAGGCAGAGCGACGAGCAGTAGGCTGCCACGCCGCAGCGCGCAGGACACGGGCGCACGACAGTTTGCTCGCTGCAGTTGGAGCACGTCGCCCACTCACTCGCGCTCTCGTTGTTGAGCTCGGACGACGTCGGGCTCGCAACCATCGTTGACGGATCTCGGCCCATCGCGTCGGCGCTCGTCAGGCGGTTGCCTTTTTCGCTATTTAAAGGTCGCCCAATCCCAAGAATCCTACTACGTGGCACGCGGACAGCGCAGCCTTGTAGCGAGTACATCCATCTGGCTACCTGCCAGTCTTGGCAATGGAACATTGATGCCGCAAGTGGACTGACAACATCGAAGCGAAATCAAGTCTGGCGCGTCAGAGACACCTTGTGATGGCGTACGGGCGAAGAAGCCAATGTTGATGGTTGTAGCTTCTTGACGCGTGTCTGGTGTACTTGGTGTCTGATCGAATCGAGCACGGGGCGTCAAAGTGGAGTAGTCGCAACGAAGACCTCGGTGCCAAGCGATTGCACTCGTGTCGCTAGACGAGATGGCGTTCTCGTCGTGTCTGGTCGTCGACGAGGCTTTGCAATGTGCTACACGGATCGAATTCGTCGGACTCGCAGCAGCGGGGACGGGCCTGTGCGTTTAGGCTGGTGCCGAGGTGTAGCCACTAGGAAGTGGCACTGGGTCCGAGTAGAAGCACGCTCGGACGCCCTGCCACTGACAAGGCGTCGCTGGTCTGGAATCCCGCGTTCACTGCGTGGCGCTGCGATGCCATTGGCCGATATTCAATAAAATTTTAGCCAATGGCCTCATAGTACCATGGACACGCCGGTGCTCGATGCCACGTGCGCGGCCTGCGCCGCGTCGCTCGAGGGCAAGCCCAACCAGTGCGTGACGGACTGCGGCCACGTCTTCTGCGTCGCGTGCGTCTGCAAGCAGCTCGGTCACCAGAAGAACCGATGCAGCTACTGCCAATCTGTCGTGAAGCTCGTGCGCCAGCTGGATCCGCTCGGACAGGACGCGTCGCGTGAGAAGCCGTGCAGCGTCAAGTTTGCCAACACGACTTACATCCTCTACGTGAGCATCTGGAGCGTCCACGACCCGACGGCGACGCTCGCTGAGCTCTTCCACTTGTAGGCATCGCTCTCTCTTACCAAGACTTTTTAGACGAACGATGCTAGGGAGAAATCGGCGCGGCTCATCCACCAAGGCAAGGTGCTCAAGAAGGGCGATGTGTGGCCCGGCGCCGTCGTCCAGCTCGTCGGCACACGCAAGACGCTCGATGCAACGCCGCCTGCGTCCGCATCCAGTCGCTTCTCGTCGCTTTGGGAGGCCTCGCTCGCCTCGCTAGTCTGGTTGCTCCTGCTCCTGACAACGCCGTTCCGATACCTCTATCTCTTTTTCCACTCGATGGTTACGGGCCACGCGTACACGAGCTTGCCCACGCAGCGCTAGCCCCCGTCGAGCCCCGCGCCGGCGACAGCACCGACGTTCCAGCCGCTCGGCCGAGCCGCCGCACCCACGGAAACCGACCACGTCTAGCACCGCCGTCGGCATTGAACAATAGCTGTCCACAATGCAACTAGATTCGGTCGTAGCCAAAGGTGCCAAACTCGAGGGCGAGCGCCAACTTGGTCGCGAGCTCGTCTTGCGTCGCGTAGGCCGGCAGTACGATTCTTCGGTCGCTAGTCGCCTCCGCATGAGACGCTACAGAAAGAACAGGGTAGGGACGCACCAGGTGTGGGCTTGGGGCAGCGGCGAAGGCTTTCCCGCGGGCACAGCAACGACGTCAATGGACCACGCGACCTCGTCCTACATACAGTGGAAGGTTGCACATTTGGGGTCTTCTACCGAATGGGCAAAGCCAAAGAGCGGAGGCAAGGACGAGCCAGACCAAAACACGAGCAGTTCGCGCTGCGTGGCCAGCGGCAGGGCTTCGACAACGGCCCAAAAGTGGCGAATCGTCGGGTGCTCGGCGCTGCCAAGTCGTCCGTACGTGGTGCTCGCCTGGAGCGCGGTCATGTCCAGTGCTTCGTCGCCACCCAAGAGACGCTGCAGCTCGTCGGGACGCAAGAGGGCCATCTCTCGCTTGGGCACGACATCGAACAGTCCCTACCATCATAGTAGTACACGGACGCTTCATCGAGTGGTAGTCGTACATCACGCAACGCGTCGAGGGCGTCGCAGTTGCTGCAAAAGTGATGCATCGCAAGGGCGAGCACGTACTCCTCCTTGTTGGCGTTGGTCACGGGCGTCTCGAACCCGTGGGGCGTGAGCTCGACTTGCGCGGTCAGGATGACGCCGTTGTACTCGACGCGGTCGCAGGTTTCAAACGCCAGCTCCAACGACGACGTCCTCTCAAAGTCGTGGGCCAGCACCGCGTCCAGGCTGCGTCGCAGCACCGGGTCGTCCGCGACAAGATCGGTCCACGACATCGACGACGTCTGCAAGAGCACGTGCCAAAACACGAGCGGGAACCGCGCGCCGAGGACGATGCCATGCCGGACACTCAGCCCGAAGAGCCGGCCGAGGCACCGGTACAGCTTGTACAAGTCGCTCTCCTTGCGCATGGCGTCGATCGACTCGAAGCGCACTTGCCACACGTGGTTGCCCAGTATGTCCTCGGGCGGCGACACGATGCGTTGCGGACGAGGCGCGAGGCGCAGCAGCGACGAGCCGCCAATGTAGGCGACCAGCGGAAACCACGCGGTCAGCGGCGTTGGGCTTACGCGCGGCGCTGCGTCGGGTCGGGCCAAGCGCAACCACGCCGAGCCAATGCGTTGGGTTGCTGGCGCTTCGACGCGGACGTGCGGCGACAGATCGGCCTGCGGGTCGAGGAAGGACCGACGCACGAGCTCGAAAAACTCGCTACAAAGGGCGATTCAGCTGCTGGACGCAAGCACGCTTGTACCGCAGCGGACCGACGCCAGCGCCAGGCTCGTGCGTGAACTCGACGTTCATGTCGCCCCAGAGGTGACGCACCGGTGTCGATAGCACCTAGTTCACGCATCGTGATCTCGCTTTTGCGGTCGGAGGGTACTTGTTGCAGAATGAACTCGACGACAAGCCCGGGCGACGTCTGGCGGTTCACGGAAATGCGAAGGTCCGTGCCCCGGAGGCTCGCGTCGGCACCAAAGTACGCTACTTTGGTCTCGAGGTCCACGAGGTGCCACGCGCCCCGGGGCACATACTGACGTAAGAGGCTCGGACCTATTATGGACATGCGTCAGCATCCGCTTCGCACCGACGTGGCACCAGGACGGACGTTAAAAGAACGTTGAGGGGACCGCGAAAGGGTGTGAGCCACGGCAGAAACGACGCTGGCAGAGGCAACGACTCGGCCAGGAGCTTGAGAAAGCTCCCGGGTCGACTTGGCTTGCGACCGTGCGTCGCCGCCATCTAGACATGGCAAGATCGACCCCTTGCTACATCGCCCGCGCGTACCGCTTGGAGCGTGGACGAGTCGGTCGCTCGCACTTGCAGCCCAAGCTGAACGAGGTAGAGCGTGCCGAGAAAGCGCTCGGGGCTGTCCTGGACGTGCCGCACGGCGGGCAGGACGAGGTTAAGCAGCTGCTGCAGCCCCTCGAGCGGCGCCAGCAACGCCGCCGCGTCGTTCGTCGCAATGCCGAGCACAAGAAGCATCTCGAAGCGCGCCAGGACGAGGCGCATGAGCTCGGTTTCGTCCAGCTCGTAGGCTTCGGTTTGCAGCTGGAAGACCAAGCTCGTTGCTACGTCCACCATCTTGGAAACGACGACGGCGAGCCAAAGAGGGACGCACCGCTTTGAAGAACCACGTCCGTGAGGTCCTGCAAGAACGGCGACAAGATGGACACGTCGACCGTATCTTGCAGCACAAACGTCCACGTGTGTAGAATGGCCGCCGATGTGTCGGTATGGAGAAGGAGCCGAAACAGATGCCTACGACACGATATGGAAATCGAATTCCATATCGTCCACGTACGCATAGCGCGACGCGTCCTTGAAGAGATGGCGTTGGTCGTGCAGCGCCTCGTGCCACGCCCAGGTCGCAAAAGCAGACGCCGGCTGCTTGGCGAGCCGGTGGAGGCCGCCGACGTGCGACAGAAAAGGTCGCATCGACCGCGGCGTCTCGGTCAGAAGCTACGCGACCATCGACATGGCTGCTATGGGCGATGATGGACAGCCCACCTTGGCAAACAGAAACTCGAAGCCTCTGGCCGCAACGAGAAAGTTCTTGGCCCAGCGCGACTGCACCGCGTAGGTGCCCGAGTGCCGGAAGAGCTTCTCGTAGCCGACCCGCTCGCCAAACGCGCCGAGAATCGTGTTGGTGCGCGCGCCGAGGTCTACAGAAAAACGCGTGAGCAGAGGCCACCACGACGGGAACTGGCGAGGTCGCACGCGCTTGGACGTCGGCGGGCAGTGCATTGAGGCTCGGCGGCTTCTTTCTCGGTTGCACCACCTTGAGAAGCGTGTCGTCGAGACAATGGACGGCCGAGACGTTGCGTGCGTCAACCACGGATGGCAAGAACGAGTGCGAGAGGAGGAGCAACACGACCGTCGGCAACAGCTCGCGGCACGCCACATGGAGCGCTGTGGTCTGGTGCGTCGAGGTCGTTGCCCAGAGGTTGTCGGGCGGCACCCGCGTGTCCCGCTCGGACGCCTCGATCAGCGCTTGGATCGCAGGCAGATGCCTCGCCTCTAGAGCGACCAGCGTCTCAATGCCGCCCTCTCGCTTCGCATCCGGTAGGCCTTCCTTGGTTTTCCTCTTCGTTATGGGTCGCATCAGCGTTTGGAGCGGACTGGCCTCGGCGAGGGCCGAGAGGGCGACGAGAAGCAGATCGCCGTAGTTGGGCGTCGGTGCTTCTTGCGCCTTGGCGGCCTCGAGCAGCTTTGTGAGAAGCGCTGCGTTTGTGCCGCGGCTCGCGAGGCGCAGCGGGCCATCGCGGAGGCCGTCGTTGCAGCTGATCAACGCGCCGTGGGCTAGCAGAACGTCGGCAACGGTGCAGACGTCGTCGCCGTCTGCATTGGCGCACAGCGTGGTCAGCGCCGTTCGACCGCTCTCGTCGCGGCCGTTGGCGAGCTTTGCATCGGCCGTCAAGATGGCGGCAATCGCGCTGACGTCCCGTCTGCGAACGGCGCTCGTGAGCTGCGTCGTTGCGATGGTCATGGCTTCGTCTTGGCCGGCATGCACCACCGGCTGCGTGGGCTTCGGCGCAGCTGGCGGCTGGCGGCCTCGTCCTCGGCGCGGCTTGCGATGGCTGCCCGCGCTGTCGCCGGGAGCGTCCATTTCTCGTCGTCGGCGTTCCACACTGATGCGGCAACCTGTCACATTCGATTTAGATACTTTTCATGAACTTTTCATACACAATACCCGGCTGATTCACATATTTAATGTTATGTAGAATCGACCCGCTATAGCTCATTTTCTCTGTCTATTTAAACGCAACTACCTGTTACAATGCATACGTAGGTCGAGCACCAGCTCATCATATCGGGGGGTTGCGGCGCCACACTTTCCACCGATGCCTACTAAAGCCACACCAAGTCCTTTCACATTTAATCACCATAGTGTATCGAGTGAAGGTGACTTTAAATCCGATTGTCTTTCGAGGTGGGCGGCATAAGGGACGTGTTTCTAGTGTCCATCCTGCCAGCTGCGTCCACGGATCCTCCGACAAAAGCGTCACGGCGTGGGCCCTTTTACGCGCGTCCGACTCGCGCGACGTGGCGCGGCGCGTGCATCTCACCTCTTGCGCGGCTCCCGCTAGAAATGCGTCGTTTAGTCATTCAGTCATTTCCATTTAGTCATTCAGTCACTTAGGCATTTAGTCGTTTAGTCGGACCGAATCGCGCACGGGCTGGGGAGGAGACTGCGTGCAACGAGCCCTCCGTCATGCACTCATAGCATTGTAGAAGCTCTGTTCTTGTACTGATGCCTTGTGATCTTCTTCAAGTTGTTCAGTTCGTTGTCAGTACATTTGCAAGTCGAGCCGATCCCACTCGATCTTCGCATCTTCGCAGCCGGCTCGCGCTTGGAACCCGCCAGCAAAAAATATATCGGTGCAAGTACAGTGGAAGGAGCGCAGTGCGATCCAGCGCGGGGTCCCAGCGCTTGCGATGGCAGGCTGCGTAGACGTCGATTGGGTCGCCGCTGCTATACTTGTACGTACCTCGTCATCATGGACTCGGTCCGGTGCAGAGGCCTGGCACCAGCGTCACCCGGATGGCAGCACGATACAAATTCGCAGAGCGATATATATCCCAGACATCCAGCACCTGCTGCGACACCGCCTCTCCCGTGGCCACGAGGAGCGCCGAGCTACTCATTGGTGATTTCGCCAGCATGATCAAGACGCGTGGCGTGCTCGGCACCAAGGTCATCACCCGCGGCGGCCTCGAGGCGGCGATGGACCCGTTCGTGCTCTCCATCTGCCGCGTCCAAGTGGCCGAGATCGCACACGAGCAGAGCACGTGCTACGCCGTGCAGTCGCAGAACGCCATCTCGGGCCGGTCCTGGGTCGTCTACCGACGCTACTCGGACTTTGCCCTCTTCCGCGAGAAGCTGCTGTGCCATTTCCAAGGCTTCGTCGAGGTCGTGCCCAAGGCCTTCAACCGCATGATGGGCCTGCCCTTCCCAAAGAAGCAGGCGTTTCCCCGCAAGGCGACGCTCCGAGCCCGCGAGGCCGCGTTCCTTACGTTCGTCCGCGCCGTCCACGACATTTTGTTGGACCCCGAGTACTTTTTGCACCACGACGTGAGCTTCATGGGCTTCGCGATCTTCAAGGGCTTCCTCGGCAGCCGCCTGCACGTGCTCCACCACAACATGTACCACGTGCAGAAGACAGTCCCGCAGCACCAACTGCCGCGACGCGAAAGGGCCTGCGTCATCCAGTGCGGCACGCTCGCGACCATCATGGAGGAGCCCGCGCCGGTACTGGTTCTCAAGCGCATCGCGTCGGACGAAGCCGAGATGAGCATGACCACGAGCGTCGCATCCGACGACGACGACGAGGCGGATCCGAGATACACGCCAGCGCTCAAGCGCAAATCGTCGTGGTCGGCCAAGGCGCACCGCGTGCTCAGCGTCAAGCGGCTCTCCAAGAGCCAGCTCCTGCCTGCAGTTGCGTGATGGATCGCCGATCGTCTCGCCTTGTGTGCATGTAGCGTATGTAAATGCTGTTGTCAATTGTAGTCTATAGCTGTGGCGTCTGTAGCCTTCTGACCGAATCCTTGTGCGTCGCCCCATGCATCGCTTGCCTCTGCCACGCTGGCGAGCGTCCATCGCTGGCAGCAGCATGTGGTCCAGCCCCATCGTCGTGCGGAGTCGCATGGAGAGGACCATCTCCGCGCGGGCCTCGCCATGACTGCTGCAGCGAAGAGGCCATCGACGTGCTTCGTCGGCGTGGATGCTGCGATCCTCGCCGGAATCTTGGTCGCCCATGCGTGGTTCTTTTTATTCCAGCGGGTTCGATATTTTAGACTTGGCCACTGTATGCGCTGCCGGATTCGAGGAAAAATGGAATAAAAGATCCAAGCGCTGGAACCGCCATTTTGCGAGGTCCCGCGAGCAGCGCAGATGGTCGAGCCCTCGCGGTATGGCCCGAGCTACCACTGCGTCACGGTCTCGCGCGACGTCTTCGAGGTGCGCGCCCAGTACGTCAACCTGCGCCCGATCGGCGGCGGCTCGTATGGCATTGTGTGCTCGGCCGAAGACACGGTACGTCGGGTCGCCGTCCATGGCTCATGGCGGGCATGCGCCAACTAGCTGCGCGGGCGCAAGGTCGCAATCAAGAAGATCACGGATGTCTTTGATGACCTCACCGACGCCAAGCGCATTCTGCGCGAAATGAAGCTACTGCGCCACCTCGGGACGCACGAAAACATCATCAACGTACGAGAACGCATGCATGCATGCATGGCGATGGATGCTGGCATAGATTCTCGATGTGATCTTGATTCCGCCGGACACGACCAAGTTTGATGACATCTACATCGTCACCGACCTCATGGAAAGCGATCTGGAGCGCATCATTAGCTCGACCCAAGCGCTCTCGGACGCCCATTTCCAGTACTTTTTGTACCAGATTCTGCGTGGCACCAAGTTCATCCACTCGGCCAACGTGCTCCATCGCGACCTCAAGCCCTCGAATCTGCTCGTCAACTCCAACTGCGACCTCTCGATCTGCGACTTTGGCCTCGCGCGCGGCGTCGAGCTCCTCCACAACGAGGACCTGACCGAGTACGTCGTGACGCGATGGTACCGCGCACCCGAGCTCCTCACCGACTGCCAGAACTATGGCAACCCCGTCGACATGTGGGCGATCGGGTGCATCTTTGCCGAGATGCTCCGCCGGCGCCCGTTCTTCACGGGGAAGGACCCCTCCGACCAGCTGCACATGATTGTGCGCGTGCTGGGGTCGCCGACGCCCGACGAGATGCGCTTCGTGACGCACGAGGCGGCGAAGAAAGCGGTGACGCAGCACGGCTACTACCCCAAGGTACTATCAACTTGATACGTTGTGGGCACGTTGAAACAATATTTTGGACAGAGGCCGCTGCTGGAATTCTTTCCCGACGCCAACCCACTCGCGATCGACCTCCTCGGACGCATGCTCAAGTTTAGCCCTGACGAGCGCATCACGGTCACGCAGGCGCTCGAGCACCCGTACTTGGCCCAGCTCCACAACCCGGTACAACGCCATAGATTCAAACTGAAACTCCAAACTCAACGTACTTGTGTAGGCGGACGAACCCGTGTGCCACGCGCCTTTCAACTTTGATTTTGAGCGCGAGTCGCTGGACCAGGGCGTCGAAATGCCCAAGGAGGAACTGCAGCGGTACGTCTACCTCGAGAGCATTGCCATCCACCATGTGGAGAACGTCGACATGGGCGACGACGACGACAGCTTTCTCCACGCGGACGCGATCCACTTGCATTGATAAATACATGATCGCATGTGTCGCATGGCTTTCCTTGGAGGATCCCTCGAGAGGCGCAGACGGCGACCAAGCTCGACGGGCTAAGAATCCAAAGCGAAGACAAAGACTTCGCTTTATGTGGGAGAGACTGCGATCGGAGAGCATGCGAGATGAGTTGAGAGGCAGAGACCACCTCTAGCCAAGCACCAGAGGCATGACAGCTGGAGGACAACCTGTCGGTCCTGCCAGGCGGTGATACATTGATACAAATCCCCATATGACCCACGACGCCGGCCACCGCATCGACATTGTACCAGAGTGCAAGTGATTTGGCACTTGGACAATTGTGTCCCTGCTCTCGACGACGATGCTGGAGACAGACACTATATAACGATTCATGCACGAAATAGTGTTCTCGCTTCCGATTCGCTCAAAAAAGACCAATGGCCGTTGACGTAGCAGAAACAACGAAATGCTACAAGGCCGTCGACGCTTCCTGAGCAAGCTCGCGCAGCCGCAGGACATTGAGCGCCTCCGCCCGTTCGGGCGCGGCGACGACTGCGTGCGCCTGCATCTTCCAGGTAGGCTGTCCTTGACGACCCGCCTTACGTTGTCGCTGCAGGCGCGCTTCCGGCATGGGCAGCGTCGTTGCCTCACACGGCTGTGCTTGAGATCTCGAATGCGACGGCGCGCAACGCCTTTAGCGGCAAGATGATGGCCGAGTTCGCCGACGCCATCTCCGAGCTTGAGGCGCAGTCGCCTTCGCTCTCGTCGGTCGTGCTGCGCGGTGCGGATGGCCACTTTTGCTCCGGCGCCGACATTCGCGTCGCGAAAGCGCATTTGAGCTCACTCGACGGCGGCTCGCTGATGAGTCGCGTGATGACGTCGAGCTTGACGCGGCTGCGCAACTTGCCGCTGATCAGCGTCGCACTCATTGAAGGCGCGGCCATTGGCGGTGGCGCAGAGCTCTCGACGGCCTGCGACTTTCGCCTCTTTGGCCTCGACGCCAAGGTGCAATTCGTGCACGCCAACATGGGGATCTGTCCTGGTACGTTGTCGAGGCACAGTGTTCTGGAGGCAGCGACTACTATATTCTACGACGTAGCGTGGGGTGGCGCCGCGCGTCTCGTCAAGCTCGTGGGTCGACAGCAAGCGCTGCGACTCCTCGCGCGCACCGAAGCCATTTCTGCAGACCGTGCGCTCGCGATGGGGTTTGCCGACGACGTCGCGACCGACGAGATGGACATGGACGCGACCGCACGCGCTTTTCTCGCACCCATGGCCGCGAAGCACCCGCGTACGCTTGGATCAAGTGTTTGTGGCGGCCAATATGCGTGTGTTTGTAGATGTCGTCCGCAGTCTCAAGCGCGTTGTCAGCAATGCGGATGACATTGCGCTCTCCAAGATGCTGGACGCGGAGCACGCCGTGTTCCAGGAGCTTTGGGGCGGCCCCGCGAATCTCGAGGCGCTTAGCCGCAGCAATATCAAGGCGCCAAAGAAAGAGTAGACGGCACCTAGCAACAGTACCCCTCTCAACGACGATACCATTAGACGCTTCGTCTTGAGTAGTTTTGCTTTTGGCGGACTGTGGCATCCGCTTAAATATGGGTATTTATGGCTAGATGTGGTATCCACCACTTTTTAAACATAGGAGCACCATTGCTGCCGATGTAGGCCTCGACCACCAACGGGAGTAGCATTCCGAGCCCTCCAAAGCGTCCTCTATCGCTCAGCAAAGTTTGGGCGACTTGATTTTGGACTTGATTTCGGCGATCATGGATCGCCGTTGGCACGAGCGTCTTGGTCAAAATAGAAATATAATACGGAATCAAATACAGTTCAAATATGTAGTTCAAGCAATGTATTTTAATACATAAAATGACTTAAATATTAAAAAGACATATTCACTCGCGCTACCCTACCCGCTAGTGCATGCGAGCAAGGGTCCATAAAACGATATGGACCCTTGATGCTAGTAGGCAATAACTTTAGTAAGTACACTGTCCTTGGATTACTACTGTGTGGATATCTTAAGCTCGACCCGTGAGCTTGGGCATCTTCTTGGACGACGAGTCTTCGACATCCTTGGTCTTGTAGTAGTGCGGCGCGATCTCCGTGAGCCACTCGGCCTTGATGGGCGCGACCTGGCGCATGTACTCCTTCGACGTGAACGCGAGCTCGTGGAAGACGACCCAGCGCGGCATCTCCTCGAGCTTGACGAGGCACGACGACGGGTGGATGTGCACCGAGTGCTTTTGCTTGACCGTCTTGTAGGCGCCCGAGTTGTCGAGCTTGGCCGTGTTGTAGAAAAAGCCGGCGCAGAGCGCTTTCCGCACCGCCTCCGTGTTGTGCGGGTTGGACGTCTTCTCGATCTCCACGCGGTCGCAGAGGCCGGCGAGCTGCTCGCGGATGTCGCGCGCCGTCTTGAGCGCGCGCATCACGACAAAGTTCTCGTACGTCCACTGCGTCGAGTAGTTGGTCTCGACCCACTGGTTGTAGACGTTGAGGAGGCAGATGTGGTCGCCGCCGCCGCCGCGCGCAAAGTTGAGGCGCGCGTTGTCGGCGTGGACAGCCTTGTCTTTTGGCCGGTAAAAGATCGTGTTGTTGACGCTCAGCATCGCGCAGACCGTCATGACCTCTTCCGAGACGCCGTACTTTTCAGACGCCAAGAGCGCCTTCGACATCATTGGGTCGAGAGGAAACTCGGCCATGCGGCGCCCGAGCTTAGTGAGTTCGCCGCGGTCGTTGAGCGCGCCGAGCGCATACAGCTGCTCGAGGGCCCGGATGAGCGATTTTTCCGGCGGCGGGTCCATAAAGTCAAAGTGCAGCAAGTCGTTGATACCGAGCGACTTCATCAAGAGCACGACCGTCCCGAGGTTCGTGCGCTGGATCTCGGGAATCGTCGTCTCGTCGAGCTCGTGCTGGTACGACCACGCCGTGTAGAGGCGGAAGCACTTGCCGGGCTGCGTTCGGCCGGCGCGACCGGCGCGCTGGTTGGCCATCGCCTGCGAGATCGGTGTCACGAGGAGCGACTCCATGCCCGTCTGTGGGTTGTAGTTGGTCTGCTTGCAAAAGCCCGCGTCAATGACATAGCAAATGCCCGGAATCGTCAGCGACGTCTCGGCAATGTTGGTCCCGATCACGACCTTGCGCGCGTTCGGTGGCGTCGTCTCGAACACTTGCGCCTGCCGCTCGGACGGCAGCGTCGCGTAAATGGGCCGAATCAGGAGCTCGCGAATCCGGGAGCCGAGACCGCGCGTCCGAAACAACAGCAGCTCTTCGGCGGTCTCGATCTCTTCTTGGCCGGTCAAGAAGACGAGAATGTCGCCTGGCGGCTGCGTAATGTGGATCTGCAGCACCGTGACGATCGCGGCGTCGAGGTAGTCGGCTTCCGGCGCGCGCGTGTAGAGGATGTCGACGGGAAACATGCGCCCCGGAATCTTGACGATCGGCGCATTGTCAAAGTACTCGGAGAATTTTTCCGCATCCAGCGTCGCGGACGCAATGATAATCTTGAGGTCTTCGCGGTAGCGCGAAATGTCCTTGATGAGGCCAAAGAGGATGTCCGTGCTCAGCGTGCGCTCGTGCGCTTCGTCGATGATGAGGCAGCTGTAGCTCTTGAGGTCCGGCTCGGTGAGGAACTCGCGAAGAAGCATGCCGTCCGTCATGTACTTGACCTTGGTCTTCTCGGACGTGCAGTCTTCAAACCGGATCGAATACCCGACTTCGTTGCCGAGCTTGACGTTCATTTCGTGGGCGACGCGGGCGGCCACGCTCATGGCCGCGACTCGGCGCGGCTGCGTGCACCCGATCTTGCCCATCTCCGAGTAGCCGACCTCGTGGAGGTACTGCGGCACCTGCGTCGTCTTGCCCGACCCAGTCTCGCCGACCATGATGATGACCTGGTGGTCGCGCACGGCCTCGAGAAGCACCTCGCGGTACGCATAGATCGGCAGCTGCTTGCGCGCCTCGAGCATGCTCATGTGCTGGTTCTCCTCGGCGCGCTTGCGCGCATCTTTAATGTCCTCCGTGCTGACGTTGTGGCCGGCCATCATCTGCTGCGAGATGAACTCGATCTGGTCGTCCATCTCGAGCTCGTACACGACTTCGGCCTTCCGGTCCTGCGCGCCGTACAGCGCGTCCTTCCGGGCGTTCTTGAGCTGCGTCTCTTCCCAGATCTCTTGCTCCGTCTTGACCGGGCCTTCGTCGTCGCGCTCGACGATCGAAAAGTCCTCGACCGTCTTCTTCACGCGGTTCCCGTCAGCGTCGTACTGGTCGCTCGCGTCCGGGATCTGGTACGCGTCAATCGTGTCGCCCCGCGCCTTGGCCCGCTCGATCGAGAGGATCGTCTCCTGGAGCGTCCGCTTCTCGAGCTCCTTCTTGGACACGTCGTCGCCGAACATGAGCGCGTCGTCCTTGACCGCGTAGTCGACGAGCTTGGACATCTTCTCCGTGCGCATGCGCAGGAACTCGCGCCGGCTCGCCGCGCGCCGGGCCTCGATCGCCGCGTCGCGCACCTTGTCCGCCACGGACCCGCGCGTCGCAAGCTCGCGCAGCTCGGCCTGGTCGAGCGACTCTTCCTTCTGGCCGGACCGCTTGCGCGTGCGCTCTTCGTCCTTGAGCCGCATGCGCTCCTCGAACGCCCGGCGCTCGCGCTGGTCCTCGTCGAGCTCATCGCCTTCATCGCCAGACCCGTCGCCTCGCTGCTGCTGCTGCTTGCGCTGCTGATAAGCCGAGAGAGCGGCGCCGACTTCGACGGTCTCATCATCGTCGTCGTCGTCGTCTCGGCGGCGCTTCTGCGCTCGGTCCTTCCGCTTCCCCGACATGATGCTCCTGTTGGTTTATGGTTGGGATGCTTCGATTCGGCATATGCCAGGTATGCCACCTTACACTCCGCACGACCGCGATCATTCCTGTTGCCACGCCATGCCTGCACTACTAGTACAGCCTTATCTTGATTAGTATCAATAGATTAGACGCTCTATGTGCAGTGTGGTCTACTGCGTCGGGTCTCGTAGTACTGCCTACTGCAGTAGTACCGGGCTCGCCAGGATGGCATATGCCGAATATAGTACGGTATGAAGTACGTACGAATGTACCCTTCAGCAAGATTACAGTATTGAAATGTACGCTGTATGATACCGTACATGGAACAACAAAGCCATCCGCGATCTTCTTCGCTGGCACAACCCGGTGCCATGGAGACGACGATCGTGATCCACGCGCCCGACCTGACAGCCGTATGGACCTCCATGGCCCGCGCCGGCGAGACGCCATCCGCCGACGACGCCAGTCTGCGAGCGGTTGCATTCCACATGAGCCTCTTCCTGGTCCTTCTACTACCCATCGGTCATGCCATGGCGTCCATCGCCACCGCCGCCAGCAGCATCCAGCGCCGTAGTACGCTCTACACCGCGGGCCTCGAGACGGCAGCGGGAATCGAACCGGCGACAATCGTGTGCATGGGCGTGGCCGTCCTCGTCCTCGTGCTGCAGCTTCTTTCAGCGGTGCTAAGCCCTCTTTCCGCCGACGTCCTGTTCTTCCACGTGGCAACGGGCCTCGTCCTCATCTCAGTACTGCACGGAACGCTGCACCTCCAGCTGCCGTCTCGACTGCTCCTCCTTCTGATATTGTCTGCTGCAGGCGTCGTGTACCCCGCACTTATGCTCGCCGCGGACCATGGCTGGTTCGCCCCCAGCCTCGACTCGAACGGTCTTGGCGCCATCGATATGGGCGGCCTCAGTGCAGTTCATATTCCTATTGGCACCATTGTCTTGACCGCGATGCTGCTTTTGCCCGATACGCTCGAGACAGCGCAAGTGCTCGCCACCGATCCCTTCTCGATCCTCGCGACGGGCCTCACAAGCATCGGGTGGCCAGGCCTCGCCCTCGGCCACGCGACTCTATTTCTTGGCGGCGATGTCTGGCTACCAACGCTCGTCACCATCGCGGTGCATACCATCTTGGCGTCAACAGGCGGTGCGCTCGTCGGGCTCATCGCGATGGGGACGTTCTTGCCAGCCATGGACGTCTCTGTATGCGCGTTTGCAGGGTTCGTCGCTGGCTCGGGGTCGGCGGGCTTGGTGGCACCGTTCGTCGCGCTACTGCTGGGCGTCGGAGGAGCTTGCGCGTACTTGGCGGTTGCCAAAGCCGCGGTGGCGGCCCAACGCCTTCGGGTGCCGAGCGAGTACAGCAGCGCTGTCGCAGTCCACTTGGGCGCCGGTGTCTTCGGCTTGCTTGCGAGTAGCGTCGTCGTTTCGGACGCGCAGCGCAGCGCCGTTCTCGGCTTGCGCAATCGAACGACGTGGCAGCAGCTCGGCGCGAATGCGCTCCTCGCGCTCCTCGCGGTGGCGTGGAGCATGCTCGTCGCCGCCGTTGTCCTCGTGCCGGTGCGCTTGCGCCGCGACCGCGACGTGCAAAGTATGGTCTACACGGAGATGGACGACTTTGACTTCGACTCGTACCATGACGACGACGGATCGACGATTTGCAGCAGCAAGCCGCGTCGCAGCGAGTGGCCATAACGTTAACGATATACTTGTAAACATTCTCGAGAGTCACGTGATCACATTTGGAGCATGGCAGCTTGTTGGCTTGTGGATCGACGCGGTACCGGCTTGCCTCAGTGCACGATCGTGCAGAGGTGTAGGACGGGTGCGCAGGCGCAGGATGGTTCGTCCGCGCCATCGAGCGACTGGTGCAGGGCAATGCACTGGGCACACAGACACCGAGCCGCGCTCTTCTACGCGCGCTTTTCTCGTGGATGGCTACTCGTCGCACCATGCGACGTGATGACGAACATGTCCACAGTACCTGTCCACACACAAAAGTCCTTGATGTTGATGCAACAAGCATCTGTCGTGATCGTTTACGCTAGCGCCGTGACATCGTCCCTCGCCTCTGTCTCGGTGCAAGGCCTCTCAAGCAGCGCTTCCTGGCAGTGCAGTAGAACTTATTGGCTGCCTCTCCATCGACTACCTACATTGTGCGACGACAGGCGGCGATCGACCAGCTGGCAATCTTCTTCCATCCCTGGCAATCTCCCTAAAGAATAGCTGGCCAATCAACGGCCGGTATCCATTCTTGCAGCCAATCCGCGCGCGTGATGGACCTCTACAATGCGCGGGTTTGAACCACACTGCACATTTGTATACGCGGCAGCAAATTTTTTAAAAATGGCAGCTTGCGGCAGCCTCATTTTCGAATTTTCGACCTGATGGGCAAGCGGGGCAACTCGGTCGCGAAGCCGCACCCGGTGCTCGATGGCCTCCTCATGGCCGCGCTCCTCGCCGAGTGCATCTCGCTCTTCTACATCCTCGAGACGGACCTCCTCATGACGCTCGGCGCCATGATCCTCGTTGTCGCCGTGGCCATCTTCGCCGTCAAGGCGACGTTCCGCGTCGGCGGAGCCTGGATCTCCAGCACGTTCCTGCAGCACCTCGGCGATCCGCTCAAGAAGAAGACGACGATGAAGAAGTTCACGGACCAGTCGTGGCAGCTCGCGATCCACGCCTCCATGACGGTGCTCGAGATCGTCGTCATCATGGACGAGACGTGGTGGCAGGACACGCGCTCGAGTACGTCACCACGATGATGATGAGGAAGAGGATCTCATGCATGGCCTCTAGTGTGGAACCCCGAAAGCGTGACGTGCGACTTTCCGACGCAGAAGTACTTGACCAAGTTCCTGTACATCACGCAACTCGTACGCGACGGCCATGCGAATGTGTGGACATGACCGCTTTTGGTGTCTAGGCGATTTGGATCTACACGGCCTTTTCGTGCAAGTTCCTCGAAGAAATCCGCAAGGACTACCTCGTCATGATGACGCACCACGTCGTCACGATCGCGCTCGTCTCGTGGAGCTATGCCCAGGGCTACCTTCCCGTCGGCGTCTTGATCCTCATCGTCCACGACGCCTCGGACATTCCGCTCGACCTGCTCAAGATGGCCAACTACATGAAGCTCGAAGGCGCGTCGGGCCTCTTCATCACCGAGGGCCTTTTCGCCATCGTGCTCAGCGTCTGGTTCTACGTGCGCATTTACCTCTTCCCCGTGAAGCTCATCAACTCGGCCTTCTGGGAGAACCGCGAGGCGTGCATGTCGCCCGCCGACGCCCACGACCTCAGCATCTTGAGCTTCCCCGGCGTTCCGATGTGGTTTGGCTTCAACGCGCTCCTCATTACGCTCTACGTTCTGCACGTCTGGTGGGGCTTCCTCCTTGTGCGCCTCTTGGCCAAGGTCATGACCAACAGCGTCCACGATACCGCCAAGGACGAGTACGAGGGCACGTCGTCCGACTCGGAAGCGAGCAAGGAAGACTAAGCGTATGCGCACAATATTGTACAACCTATATTCTGTACGCTTTCTCATTGCGCTACGATGACATGGAACGCTCGTCAGTAGCGAGGGTACGGCCATGCGAAACGATCCGCGTCCTGGTCGCACTACTGCAGCTGGCGTAGACTCGAGTCTGTCCACATTGCAAGCAACCTCGGGTCGAGTGGCGAGCGGCTCGAAGCCAGGTCGCGCTGGTCGGCGGGGGCCCGCCTAGGTACCTACACGGATCTCAAGAAACACAGCTCTGAAAACACCATTGCGCCTAGGTAGCTGCTGTCTAGCAGTGCAGCAACACCTACGTCCACGGGACCTTGGTGGTATATGCCTGTAGAACGAGAGTAAGGCAGCTCACACCACCATATCCAGTTCAGTGTAAATTATATCTAAATAGACTCACTTCAACAACAACGAGAGTAAGGCA
>NW_012156500.1:38717-62514 GCF_000151545.1 Saprolegnia parasitica CBS 223.65 | reverse complement strand
TGAAATACAAAAGGAGCGTCGAAAAGGAAAACGAATAATACAATTGTACAGTTTACAACGTGCTCAAGTCCCTACTTACTGGGCCCCGGTCCACGCCGCCGCGACAGCGAGCGTGAACGACACGGATGCGATTGCCGCGCTGCTGGCCGCGGGCTTGGTCGTCGACGGGGCCGTCGTGACCGACGACGACGACGGCTTCGTCGTCACGATCGTCGCGTTGCCGGGCTTGGCCGTCGAGTTGCCACTGGGCGTCGACGCGCACTTGAGCGCCGCAAGCTGCGCCGTCGTGAACGTATCCTTCGTGCCCGGCGACGTCGGCGTCGCCGTCGACGTGAGCGCGGCGCCGGCCGTCCACGTGCAGCACGGGTCGCCGAGCTCTTCGCCGTTGGTCGCGCCATCGCCGTCCGAGTCGAGCTTGCAGAGCGCCGAGTTCCACGCGGCGCCGTTGGCCGCAAAGTCCTTGCCAAAAGCGTTGCGCGCGCCGCCGCCACTCGGGTCGACGTGGCCGATGGCCGCATTACCGGCGACCTTGTCGCCGTTGGGGAGGAGCGCAACGAACTTGCCAAAGCCCGAGGCCGACGGCACGAGGAGGCAGAGCGCAGCGAGCGAGAGAACCGACTTCATGATGTGGAGTGAAGCTTTTGGCAAATTGCAGAATGAGGGAAGCGCGGGATGGCCATCACAACGAACGCCGCCGCAACATCTGTTTTTTAATGGGGCCCACGCGGGTCATTCCATTCCAAATGTATCGATGTTTGTATGGGTGTGGGACTCTTGTGGCGTTGGGTCCCATCAAAACGAACCATCCAGTGAAAATTGTCGCACAGAGGCTGTTGCTGTTGTGGTCAAGTTCTCGCCCCGAATCTTGCGCGTTCTGTGCAAGTGCAAGCTGGCGCATTCGAAGCCCGCTGGCATGGGTACGTCGCGCCGGCTCGAGACAGCACCCATCACTGAAGAAAGCTTGGCTGATGTATCCTCTATTGCCCCCTTTATGCCAGACCATGTAGTCTTGGAGAGACTCGAGTGCATGGCCGCCCGTCGACGAGGTCACGAGTTGAAGAAGTTGCTTCCGTGCGTTACCAGCCTTGGTTCCAGTTGATTGCATGGCATTTGGTGCTTGGTTGGCTGGGCTCTATACTCAGAAATCAGGTCATGTCGTCGCCGCATGGAGCGGATGCCGCTCTTTTTTTGCCATCTGAGCCAAGAGATGACTTCGTCGGACGCGATCGCCCGCACTTGACGCCAACGTTAGCGCCGGTATGCGCAGGCGCGCTCGGATCTGAGACGTCGCGTACTGTACCACCGCTCCCCAAACGTCACCAGAGCATATAGTATCGTCTTGGCTGCACGTGGGGACCGTCGTCCGGGGCACAGTAAAGACGCAGCATCAACTAGCCCAAAACGGAGCTCCCGGGTCGTTCCCGGAATTTTGAAAAATTGAAAATGTTTTTCGTGCAAACGACAACGTAGCAAAACCCAAGGGTGCATCAAATATGCACCCTTACGATGGCGTCATCGCGTGTGTTATGCTCGCTTGCGTACAGGAATCTTCTTGACGCAGCTTTGCCTCGAAGTACCAGGAATTGGTATTTAGTCTTTTAATACCAGTAGAGCACTCGGGCCAACCTACGATGCGAACGGCCGAGTCGCATCGTCTGAGTTGGGAACCAGCGAGGCTGTCTCTGTCGTACGCTGCCCAGAGCAAAAGAGGACAGCCCGATCGCATGGTACTGGCAGCTCGAACGGCTGCACTCGATATTACCAAGGACCCTTGGTATTGTATTGAGTCATTGCCTCAGTCCTGAGCATCGCAAGCAAGCGTTTTTGCCTGTCGAGACCTAGGTCTAGGGTAGCGTTAGTGTTTATCCTTCCGCTGTACGTACTTCGGACAAGGCGCCGGCGGCAGCGCCCCCACGCACGACGCTGTCTAATACTTTCGTGCGCGGATGCGACAAGCTTCCTGCGTTGAGCTTGCAGCCAGAACTGCTGTGTTAACGCGAATAAACGTCACAACCAAGTGCTAGATTCAATAAAAAAGTGCCTTATTGACCCTTGCCAAGTCTTCAAAGAACTCATGGCAACGACAATCGAGATAGGACGCTCGGACAGCATTGCATCTCTGTCTACTACCAAGAATGCGTCGACTCGTTGTATGCAATGGAGTTTTGTTGTTGTTGATACGAGTTGGTAGAGTGCAATTGTGGGTTGCTGTACGCATTGTAGTCGAGCACGAAGAGCTACGCCGTCGACTTGGCCGATTTCTCGATGCGTCGCAGAAGGATGCTGAGTTTTGCTTGGTCGTTGGGAAGGGCTTCGCTGCATTCGCTACAGGCTGTCGCTTCCATCGATTGCGGTGCGCCGCAGCAGACGCAGACGAGACCTTCGTAGATCTCCCATCCTTCCTTCTTGGCAACGGCCATGCGCTTCAAAAGGACTTGGAGCTTGGCCGGAGCGGAAGCGAGCTCTTCGGTACACGACTCACAGTGCGTCTGGAGAAGCGAGTTGAATGTGCAACAGAGCTGGCACATGAATTGCGTGCTCACGAGCGTCGAGGGGACGACTGCGTCTACGATGGCAGTAGGTAAGGCTGTCGAGATACCACCGAGAGGCTTCGTCTCGTCGATGGTCTCACCGCCGTGCTCAGGGATGCGAGAGGTGCAATGGAGGACGCGGGCGCGACGACAGCCGCCTCTTCATTGGTGTCGATAGACATTACGCTCGTCAGTGGCTCGATCGAAGGCTCTGGGCTCTTGTCCGACATGATGGACTAGAGTTGGTTTGAATCATCCAGCAGGGACTCTTTCAGAGAGCGACACATACCCCTGGGCTACTCACAGCACGCGGCTCGGCTAACTTGGTCGTTGGCCCCTGCACGAGAAGTGCTGAAAGCTCCTCTTCGCTGCGGCCGAGCAGCTTTTGAAGCGACTCGACAATCATCAGTGCCGACGGACGCTGCGTCGGGTCAAAGGACATGCAGGCGTCGGCGAGAGCTCGCAGCCAAGGCGGACAGTTGACGCTTACTGTCGGACGGAGGTTGCCGAGACGCACGCCGTCGATGATACCCCAGTACCCAAGGCCCTTGGCATCGTAGTACGGTAGTTGAAGCGTCTCCAGCTCGGTCAAAATGACGCCAAACGAGTAAATGTCGGACGCAAAGCTGTAGTTGCTCGTCGACGCAAGCACTTCGGGCGCTGTCCAGTACGGTGTGCTCTTGCCCGTCGTTGCGTCCGACTCGAGGCCAGAACCGAGGTTTGCGACTTTAATGTAGCTTGTCGAGGAGAGGAGGACGTTGTAGCTCTCGAGGTCGTGGTGGAAGACGCCGTTGTGGTGCAAATCAGCGAGCGCATTCGCCAGCACCCACGCGACTTGCAGTGGTGAGACGTCGACCTTGGTGGGTTGACCAAGTCGCTTGGGGTCGAGGTAGCTGCGCAAATCACCGCTGTCCATGTACTCGAGAATAAGCTTGGGACTCGATGTGTTGACATTTGAGACGGCGAGCAGCTGCTGCACGTACGGCGAGTTGCACCTACAGCCATCGACGTTGAGATTTTGCACAAGACCAAGTTGATCTACTGCTGCATGGTCCCCATCTCATGGATGATTGCTTGGGCGGAGGATTCGTCGACAGGCGTTTTGATGGCGGCGACACGGCCCTTGTACGTGCCCTTGTACACCGCACCATAGATTGGACTAGATTTGTCCATCTCGATGTCCGTCGCTGGCACCTAACGACGTCCATCTTGGACAACGATCGACTCTAGGAAACTGATGTGTACGCTGGGGATGACACGGTGCGCGGCTGTCTGAAGCATCGCGGCAAGGCGTCGGTGGCCCATTTGCATGGCTAGAGTCACCGGCGTCACGTCCGCCTAAAAAGCAACAATATTGTCCTTGTCATCTGTACCGTCGACCGCTTTGTTAGTACCGCATTGCGGACGTCGACGTTGATGCCGGGCGATCGCAAGAGCGCCGCCAATTTCTTGTGATCGTTGGCTTGAACAGCGAGATGCAGAGGTGCGTCGCCCGCCTACACCGACCGTTCCAGCGTCGCTTGGATGCTCAGCAACAAGTCAACGCATTTACCTCGTTCGCAGTGTTGAATTGACACTCGTCGGCCAGCAGCTCGTGGCTAGCGTCATTCTTGCATACAGCTTGGACACGCACCTACACCATATATATGGGTGGACGTGTATGGTCCAAAATAAAATGTACGTTGGCGCTGTGTGTGCCCTTGGGTCGATCCACCGAGGCCTGCAACGTAGAAATGGACTTGTGGCATGCAGCACTCGTATTACCCGCAACGCTACGTGACCGACGTCGAGGCGGTCGCAAACCCGCTGGACGAGTTTGCGTAGCGTCGCCTCCGAGTCGCAGACACGCGCGATGATGATGTCTAGCATGGTCTCGGAGAGCTCAGGGACCTATGACGTTTATACTTGCAGAAGAATGCGTTGGATCATGCCGACTACCTTTTGCTTGGTCGACTTTTCTGCCTGTAGCAGGGTGTTGATGACGAGGGGGTGGGTCGCTAACATCAACGGCGTCTTGCCGGTCTAGGAATCACGTCATCGTAGAGCTATGAGGTGCGTTGCGATGGCGAGACCTTGTCTTTGGTAAAGACATTGGCGTCGTCGTCCAAGAGATACTTGACCACACTGTCGTGGGCCTTCTTCGCCGCGATGTGGAGTGGTGTCTGCCCCATCTAGTTTAAACGAGGTAGGAGTTGGACTGATTCTATCACATACAACATTGTCTACCGCATCACACGCTTCGATGCTGACGCCACACTGGACGATTTGATGGAGGACGCTCATGCTACCACCCATTGCGGCCGCGTGCAGCAGCGCCGATCCATCCTAGTTACATTGCAATGACCCCTTTTGATTGCGAATCACCTAAAGGCAGTACGTGGGAAATGACACGGGGGTTGGCATGGCCATGAAGGAGACATTGGACAACATCGGCGTGGCCACCGGTCGCAGCGACAAAAAGGGGTGATTCCCCATTCTACACCAGTTCAAAATCAAACAATCAAAACCAAGGAGAGTGTACGTACGAGGTTGGCGATGTCGATGGCGATCTCGTCCGTGGTCACTTGTTGGAGCATTGTGAGGATGGACGTGTACCCCTTCGCAGCCGCCACATGCCACGCCGTCTCGCCTTTCTAGATCAAAACAAATGCTTTGACCTTTCTCCACATTCAAAATTATACATACCTCGTTGGCCAGTGAGCTGCTTACGCCCAGACGCAGTAGTTGAGCTGCCGTGCTACCGTCGTTGGTGGCGGCTGCTTGGCGCAAAGCGGTGCCCAAGGCTGGTGTTTAAGCGCGTAGACTCTGTACCGCACCATCAATTTCTCAGTAAAACGATTGAAATCTCTGACCTTGTCAACAAAATCGACGGATGCGCCCGCTTGGAGCAGCGCGAGGGCTGCCTTTACGTTGCCAGTGGTGATCGCGACTGCGAGGGCCGTGCAGCTCGTCTATCCCATCCCAAATGGGGTGAGAATGTCGGACAAAAACCGATTTATGGAAATACCGGGTCGGTGGCATCGATGTCGAGGTCTGGGTTTTGAAGCAGCTTTTCAAGTAGCGATAGATCCTGCGATATCACGACCCTGTGCAGCAACGGCGTCTCCGACTACACTCATTCTCGTATCCATCGACGGTATCGTAAAATGCGTACTACGCTGTCACGGAGATTGACGTGGATAAAGTTGTCCTTGAGAATGCGCGCGGCGTCAGGAAGACGCTTGTTGCGCAATGCGTCAAAGAGCTACGACCCAGGCGCAGTATAGACGCGGCAGATGCTTACACACATTTTGATCAACGATATACCTGACGTTGCATGCGAGGATAGTTGCGCAAAAGCTGTGCGACTGGATCGATATAATCGCGTGCTTCTGCGATATCAAGCGGCGCTTTGCCATCCTAGAAAGAACAAGTTGTTGTTCATTGACGATGCCTTGATGTCATGCCAGCACCATACGACGGCGTGGTGGTTGTACGTACGTTGTTTTGGCGTCGATTTTGGCGCCTTTTTCCAAGAGGAGATTGACAATTTCCAACTTGTTGCCTTGAACGGCACGGTGCAGTGGTGTTGCACACGCCTACGTCAATAATAGGCTTCCAAAAGAAAGATGTAGAAAGATGAAAGCGTACCGAATCGGAGGCTTCCAACTTGGCGCCTTTGTCGAGCAAGAGGCGAACGATGTCCAAATGACCTTCGGAAGCAGCTTGGTGCAATGACGTCAACCCATTCTACACAGCAGTTGTTTGAAAACAAGCAAGATAAAGAGCATTATTATATCAATGCACAAATCATACCTTGTCGCACGCTTCCGCATTGGCGCCTTTTGCAAGCAGGAGGCGGACGATCTCCACTTGACCCTTGGAAGCAGCGTTGAGCAATGACGTTCGACCATCCTAGTGTCAAATCGACACTCGAAAACAACGTCACATTGATAAAAGCGTACCGAATCGGACACTTCCAACTTGGCGCCTTTGTCGAGCAAGAGGCGGACGATCTCCAAATGCCCATAAGAAGCAGCGTAGTACAGTGGCGTCAACCCTTTCTACACAGCAGTCGTATGAATACAAGCAAGATAAATAGCACTGTTATGTCAATGCACAAATCATACCTTGTCGCACGCTTCCAACTTGGCGCCTTTCTCAAGCAGGAGGCGGACGACGTCCAAATGACCCTTGGGAGCAGCTACGTGCAATGGCGTCGAGTCACTCTACACAACAGTTAAGCAACATGAATAATGCTATATCGTCGATAGAAAAACCATACCTTGTCACACGCCTCCACGTTCGCGCCTTTTTCAAGCAAGAAGTAGACAAAGTCTACTTGACCCTTGGAAGCAGCGTTGTGCAATGACGTTCGACCATCCTAGACAATAGTTGCATCCATTCAAGTCAGCTGAAGCAAGCTCCAAGCTGGATACAAAAATCATACCTTGGCGCACGCTTCCACATTGGCGCCTTTGTCGAGCAAAAGGCGAACGACGTCCAATTTACCATTGGAAGCAGCGTAGTACAGTGGCGTCAACCCGTCCTACACAGCAGTTGCATCCATTGAAGCAATAGAAAAAGGCTGTTATGCCAATGCACATAGCATACCTTATCAAGTGCTTCCAACTTGGCGCCTTTTCCAAGCAAGAGGCGAACGACATCCACGTGACCTCCAGAAGCAGCGGAGTGTAATGGCGTCCGAAGATTCTATTCCAATGGATTACAATGTAAATCAATTCAATTCGAGAGATCCAACGTACGTGGTCTGTGCAGTTGACGTTGACGCGTAGGTTGAGATAATATTGGACTTGAGCCACGTCGCCAATTGATGCAAAGTAGAGAAGCTTGATCTACATCATCGCTCGTTCACATCGTCGCAGGTCGCATGGTCGTCGTTCTACCTCGTTGTCCGTTGGCATCTTCCGTCGCCGTCAATTTGAAAACTGACATTCTCCCCCTTTTCATTGGCGTCTTTTCAACCAATCCACGCTCGACATATCACAACCGGACGACGCCATATCTTTTTCAGATAAGCAAACCAAGAGTCAAGATTTGGTTGCTCCGATCGAGGCAGTCATCACCGCAGAAAAGAGCAGACCTGTTCTGGTGTTGTGGGCCACCTTGGAGCACGAGTACATATGTGGGCGACTCACTAAACTACCTGAAACGACATGGGCAGCCGGGGATCCGATTCGGATCCAGCGTGCTATCGGTGAAGGTGTTGGCCAGGAATGGCTTCGCGTTCACTTGAAAAAGGTTTTCGCAGGAACCTAATGTGCACTGGATACTGTACAACTTTTTACCACCAAGGACAAAGATGACCTCCAGAGGTCAACAGCTATTCCCAGGACCGCCTTCAGTCCAAGCTGCGTCAAGTCGCCACCAAGAAGCAACGACTAATATACTGCCTGTACGATGACGCGTAGAAAACCAATCGGACACACGACCAAGTGTGAAAAGTGTACCGTAAAATCCCGGCCGTCCTGGGCGTTTTCTCGAGTAAGTACACTCTCCGACATGTGCTTCAACGCCAGACGAATACACTGTATTCAACAAATACTCTGTATTTTTAAAGTCAATAGAGAGCCGCGACGACCGTCCCCACGAGGGTTGTGGCCGCTGCGTACGAGACGGCGCCCGAGGTGGGCTTGGGCGTCGGGTACGTCACGGACGGAGCAGCGGTATTCGCGTCCGAAGCGTTGCCGCCAGCCGACGGCAACGTCGTGCTGTTGGCGGACGAGGCGCACTTGAGCGATGCAAGCTGCGCCGTCGTAAACATGTTCTTGACGCCCGGGTGGGTTGGCGTCGCCTTGGATGCAAGCGTCGCGCCAGCCTTCCACGTGCAGCACGGATCGCCGAGCTCTTCGCCGTTGGTTGCGCCGTCGCCATCCGAGTCGAGCTGGCACAGCGCCGTGTTCCACGCGAGCCCGTTGGTGCTAAAGTCGCTCCCAAAAGCGTTGCGGCTGCCGCCGCCGCTCGGGTTGACGTGGCCGATGGCGCTGACGCCTGGGACATTCTCGCCGTTGGGAAGCCGCGATACGTACTGCGGGCGGCTATGGACGCCGACGAGGATCGCGGCGAGG
Source organism: Saprolegnia parasitica CBS 223.65 (assembly GCF_000151545.1). Taxonomy (NCBI): domain Eukaryota; phylum Oomycota; class Saprolegniomycetes; order Saprolegniales; family Saprolegniaceae; genus Saprolegnia; species Saprolegnia parasitica. The sequence continues at coordinate 53,915 of NW_012156500.1, read as the reverse complement.
ACGAGGACGAGGCGAGGCTGCATGCTGGCAAGTTTGGATCTGGCCTCACGTCCACGACTTCAACTCGGTTTCCTTATCCGAGTACATTTTCTGTCGCGTTGTGTCAATGGACCAGTCTCTGCGGATGCCCTGCTATATCTGGGTCATCTATTGACGTCACCATCAAAGAAGTGCCAATACAGCTAGCGCAAATCACCGCAAGAGACGCGGGCGTAGCGTGGTACAGCAGACACCTTCCTTCCTGGGTGCGACATGGGTGCGAGGAAGCTCCAAGTGTACTCATCTAGAGGAATCAGAGTCAGACCAATCAGACACCTCATACCGGTACTAGTAGACTAGTAGCGAGCGTCCAGCAGCTCGGCCAGTCCTGTCTCTAACAAGTAGGCTGGAGGGTGATTGTGATGGGACGCGTCTCCATAGCAACTCGACGCTTGCTAAACAGTTGCACAGCTTGAATCGGCCCCGCTAGCGCCATTGAGAGTCATGTGGGGTGCGCACCAAGGCACCAAGCGGAGACGCTTCCAATGCTTGAGGACCTCAGTCCTAATATCCATCTATCTATCTAACTATCCATCCATCGATCTATCGAAGCCATGAACATGCTTCCTCTTATCTTTCCTCGTCCTGTGGCTGCTTCAAGATTAAAGTCAGTGGATGGGAAAGTGCAAGTTTACAGGTTTTAACGACAGCGAGCAGATCTAGTCATGCTTGGTCTTGGGCGCGTCCGAGTCGGACGAGTGGCCTTCGTACTCGTCCTTGCTGGCGTTGTTGGGGCCGACCGTGAGCACGCCGTAGAGAAGCCGCATGAGGAGGAACGTCCACCAAATGTGCAGCGAGTACAAGGCGGCGAAGAGCGTGTTGAACCAGAGCCAGTGCGTCGGGCCGGGCGTCGGAAACAAAATCGAAAAGTCGAGCGCTGCGATCGGGTCCATGCACGACGCGCGCATCTCAAAGAGCGTCGAGTACATGAGCTTGGTCGGGAAGAGGTACACGCGGAAGTAGACCCACTGGACGAGCGTGAACGCAAACATAAACTCGGTGACGAACCAGCCTTCGCGGTTCTCGAGCTTGAGGTAGTTGACCATCTTCAAAAAGTCGAGCGGAATGTCGGAAATGTCGTGCAGGAACATGACGATGACGCCAATGGGGAGGTACCCGACTGCGTAACTCCAGATGATGAGCGAGATGGTCACGACGTGGTGGCCCATCATGACGAGGTGGTCCTTGCGCTTCTCTTCGAGAAATTCGCACGAAAAACCCACGTAGATGTACATGCCCTAAAGCCATCCATCGTCGTGAGCCAGAAGCCTCTGATCTTTGACGTAGTACCAGCTGGAAGACATAGAGCGTGTGCACGGCGCTGCTATATGAGGGAAAGGCGCCGGTCGCCGACGTATAGTCCCAGCCTACGGCAGCATAGAGATGTGAGCACGCTGCCAGCAGGATGGAGGAGGAAGGACGTACAGCTGCTCGTGTCCTGCCACCACGTCTCGTCGGCCATGACGACGAGCTCGGCGAGCGTCAGCACCGTGTGGAGCACGAGGAACCAGCCTTGGTCGCAGAACTTCTTCATCGCGATCGGCTTGCGGAGCGGATCGCCGAGGTGGTGGAGGTAGTTGCGCGAGAGCCAGGCGCCAAAGACGCGGAAAAAGCCCTTGGTCACATGGATGGCGACAGCGACGCCGAGGACGGACGCGATGAGCAGCGGGAGGTACGCGCTGTCGAGGAGGTGCACGACGACGCCGATCAGCGCAAAGTAGGCCACCACGATCGGCACGTGGAGGTAGACGTTGGGCTTGAAGCCAGCCATGAGATTCTTCTGCTTCTGCCTGCGACGACCAATGCTCAAATGACTACGGCCCGCCACGACCTTTCTTTAGACCAGCTGGCACGCGCCGCCGCTCCTGATTGGTGGCCTGGAGACAGCCCATGCGGAGGTGCTTGGCGCGTCCATGCGTGTGTGCGTCGAAACACCCTCTACCATGCGCCGTCGCCAGTGACTCGAGTGGCTTGGGCCTCGTGCGCTCTCATAATGCGCGACGACGCGTGCAGAGCGGAGCCGTCGTGATCGGGGTGGCGGCGCTGACGTAGAATTCGCTTAACCAAGTAGCATGCATCCGTGCATGGTGGGATGACGTGGTCAGCGCGACGCCCGACGACGCGGCCCATCAATGCACGCGCCAACGCGTGGTCTATCGGCAAGAGGAAGCTTTTCTTTAGCGAGTGGGCGACGAGGCGAGAAGTAGGATAGGGTCGCCCGGTCTGGACGCGCAGCCCTTGGCGTTCGAGGTTGATCCTGCGCCATCTGGCACGGAGGTGGCCGAGACTGTACTTGAAGAAGGGAATAGAGTGCCATTACACGTGATTGCTCCGATGCGCCCGAGCACGTGTGGTTACGTATTCATTCATGGGAGCGGTTCGAGACGAGAATTGACAAGCGTATAGAGAGAGCTCTCAGAGCTCTCTATGGCCATGGGTGCTGGGCTGGGTGCTGGGTGCATCGTCGACTTATCCAGAACAACGCGGTGATGTGCATGGTCGACTGGTCTGTCTGTGGTAACCTAGGGCAATCTAAAAACACACCACCGCCGGCAACCCAAGCTCGCCCCGAATCCCAGGAGAGCGACTGAGGCGATACATCGTACTAAAGAGATGCCAGAGCTCAACGCTACGACGTGTGTACCTACTCGATGCGATGCGAGCTTGCGATGCGTGCAAAGGTGCAAATGTGCGAATGTGCAATGTGCGTGCATTTAGACCATACATATCCGGATGTACGGCGCAATCTGCCGGATACAGGCCACCGGTTGGTGGCGGATAAAAATCGCAGCCGCATGGACGTCCGACGCGAGAGCCCGCCGCTGCGCATTCGGCAGGTCATCGTACGCGGCAACAAGCGCACGAGGTAGCCATCGCATGCACCTATTCGTATGCTTACGGTTGCCTAGCCCCGAGATCTTTGAGCATGAGCTGCAGGTAGGCTAGCGACGAGAGGAGGACGCCGCCCACACGCTAATGCGTAGGCTGCATACGCTGCGAGCTCGTTCGCTGGCGTCGCCGAGTCGTTGAACCACGCCGCCGAGGTACGCCGCACCGTCATGCTCGTAGCAGCATGCGATGGATGCGTAGGAGCTGCGCAACCTCAGCATCTTCGAGTCGGTCGACATCTTGATTGACACGGGTTTGATGCTATGTACTGTGGCCTATACATCACGTCTGTATAGCCCCCGGCGGCAACCGCAACGAGGCGGATGTGACGATCACGGTCAAGGAGCTGGGCATGGCATCCGTGTACGCGGGCGTCAACTCGGACGGGCACGAAGGCACGGCGGTATCGTCGTCGGTCGTCGGCCGTCCATCGACACTTATGACGATGGTAGAACACAACGTGCACGCTGACCAACCCGCTGGGGCACGCCGAGCGCATTGAGCTCTCGGCGTCGCACGGCCAGTTTGGCAGCGACACGCAAAAGGCGTCGTACCACAAGCCTAAGTTTCTCGGGCTGCCTGTCTGGCTCAACGCCAACGCGGTCAACGAGGTGCTCAACCACGACCGGTTCAGCTCGTACCACGAACGCTTCCGCGGCGGTACCGTCTCGCTCACGGACGACGAGTCGCGCCACGAGGTCGGTCGTCTTCGTATCCTCGGCGTGGTCTCAATGTTTATGGTTCGACAGCTCGCGCTGAACCTTGGCTGGCGCGATATTGTGCCGGTCCGCAACAAGAAGATCCCGTCGACGTACGCTGCGTCGCCGAGCATCATGGCCGAGGCCGAGCCGTCGACCAAGAGCAGCATCAAGGTACCGATCAACACCGTTTTTCAGTTGGAGCGACTTTGGTTGGCTAGTACGTCTACAACGACGACCAGCGGAACGACGCGGCGCTGCCGACGGCGGGTCGACTTTTGCGCACGAGGTAAGTACGTTGGAGAAAGAGGTGGTCATGGCAAAGTGGCGTGTGTCTAGCATGGAAGTGGCCGGGCTCTGGGGCGATGTCAACGTACGGCTACACGCACGCCATTGGGAGTGCATTGGGCCAAACTGGTTTGGTGCGTAGTTTGTCAAGGGCGAAGTCGAAGTGCAGCGTCATTACCCGATCGGCCCGGTCGCGTACAACCACCCGATCCTCAACCTCTCGCTCTCGTCGCGCGTTGGTCCGTCGCATCCTCAACTACGATCTGAGTGTGACGCGTCGTGGGTCCCATAGGCGCGGTCAAGTCGTACGGTGCTGACCGCCACCAGCCTGCGCGCATCTCGGACCGCTTCTTCCTCGGCGGTCCGCTCACGCTGCGCGGCTTCAACCACAAGGTACTTGCGCACACGACGAGGACATGTTTCCATCTACCAAGTAGGGCGTGGGGTCCCGCGGGGCCAACCCCGACGACGGCGGTGTCGCGACCGGCGATGCGCTTGGCGGCGAGTTTTACTACAGTGCGTGCGCGAGCCTTGGGTTCCCGTTCCCGTTGCCGCTCTTGGCGGTAGGGATGAGTTTGAGATGCGCGCATCTGAGAGCACACCTATAGATCTTGGGTGTCCGCGGCCATGCTTTTGCAACGCTGGCAGCCTCATGAGCTGGGACCGCGTCCTCGACGAGCGCGCGTGGATGAAGAACCTTTTGAGCGAGACGCGCGCGGCGGCCGGCGTCGGCGTCGTCATGGGCACACGCTTTGGCCGCTTCGAAGCCAACTACTCGTGGGTGCTCAAGTCCCTCGCTGGTGTACGTTATACTATTGTCCTGTACCGCGTCGACTACTTCAACATTAGGACCGCGTCAAGCGTGCGCAGCTCGGCCTGGGTCTGCACTTTATCTAGAAGAGCCGTGTATAGAACTGCCATAGTACATCTCTTTTTGGGCATCCCCAACCCTCGCTGAGCGCCGAACGCGGGCCAAGTTGCCGCCTATGGTGCGTATGCTGTAATTCAGTGAAACGCCGAAGTGCAGCGTCGGATACAAACTGGGTCCATTTCGCTCCGCGCGAAGCGGACGGTGTCGTGAGGCGAGCTACTTGGCATATCCCACAGATGGAGGTGGCAAGAGACTGCGGGTAGACAACAAATGGGCCTGCCGCAGCGTGCTCTGGCGTATTCCTGCATGAGCTGATGCGGTCACGACAGCTCAAGTCGCCCGGAACAGAGTACCCAAAGCCTACTCGCTCATGAATCGTGCTTCGCGACTGGGTAATACGCCCGCAATGTATCTGGGAGCGAATGCAGGCAGGCGACCTCAACGTTGTATACCGGTATCTCCAACGTCTTGTCCATCTCGTCTTCCAAGCTCACCGACGCTTCTCCAACGCAACATTCGAGTTGAAAGTTTGCATCGGTCTGCTGCAACGCCGAGACATCTCCCGCTCTTCGCGCCCTCGCTGGTGGCGCCACGCCGCGGTGCCACCCAGTGCGCCAACGCGGGTGGAGACGACGTGATGTTGGTGACAACCAAAAAGAACCACCGGTGTACCGTAATGTGCGACCATCTCGCCTCAAGATTCATTGTGGAAGCCAATCGCATGCACCTTGAAGGCAACCCGCTCGCGGTTGAAGTGGACGACCTTACTGGATCCAAGTCAAGTCGTACAACATGCACCCATACACGTACATGTCGTACATTACACTCGTACAATCTATAAGATCGCCATGGGTGTCAATCGCCAACTCGACGCATGCTGTGTGCACTGCCTCTGCTCTTGCTCGCCTGCGTGGCTGTCGACGCGTGCACCGTCATCGCCGTGACCAAGGGCGCGTCTGCCGACGGCGCGTCGTTGACAGCGCACACGGACGACACGGGCGGCGGCGCTGTGGATCTCCGCGTGGCGCATGTGCCGGCCAAGGACCATGCGCCGAACGCAAGCCGCCCCGTGTACGACTACACGGCAGGGTACCCTCGCCTTGTCGCCCATGAGCGCGGACCGCACTACGCACCCACCGAGGTACTATTCCTTCTGCTTCTAAGCGTAGCCGGCAACGAATCGTCGTCGTGTTAGGGCCAATCGCCCATGGTGCCATTAGGATTTATCCCGCAGGTGGCGCACACGTATGCGTACTTTGACCAAGTGTACGGCCTCATGAACGAAGCGCAGCTCAGCATTGCAGAGAGCACGTGCTCGGCCCGCACGGTAGCGTATTTTCTGGACCTTCCAATCTTTGTTATACTCGACCTGCAGGTGGGCTGGCCCGCGAGCAAGCCGTACGGCTACAACCTCTTCAGCATCGCCGAGCTCTCCAAGCTCGCGCTCGAGCGCTGCGACAGCGCGCGCTGTGCCATCCACACCATGGTAGTTTGATATGGACGTCTTGGTAGATGTCTTACAAATCCCACGTGTGTAGGGCGATGCGGCTGTCCAATATGGATTTTACAGCACGGACAGTGGCGAGCCGTCGGCGCCAGGGTACGACGACTCGTCCGAAACCCTCGTCATCGCCGACAAGTACGGCGAGACGTGGGTCTTCCACGTCCTCACGGGTTGGTGTATCATGTGTCAAAGTACCGAGTAGCTGATACAGTGATACTATAGGACCACAGAACGCCAGCGCGGTTTGGGCGGCGCAGCGTGTGCCGGACGGTCACGTGACGGCGGTGGCGAATTTTTTTACGATCCGGACGCTCAACCTCTCGGACAGCGACACGTTCTTGGCGTCACCGAACGTCGAGTCGTTTGCGCAAGAGATGGGGTGGTGGCACCCAACGGACGGTCCGCTTGACTTTACAAAGGCGTACGCACAGCCCGTGGACGGTCCCGTCGTGCCTCTCTACGGCGGCCGGCGTCTCTGGCGCATCTTTGATACGTTCGCGCCGTCGCTTGGTCTCGACCCGACGCTCGGGAGCCTCCCAGAGACGCCGACGTATCCTTTCTCGGTGAAGCCCGACGCGCCTGTGACGCTCAATGCCGTCATGGAGCTGCTCAAGGACCATTACGAAGGCACGCCGTACGACATGACCAAGGGCGTAGCGGCCGGGCCCTTTGGGTCGCCCTTGCGGTACACGCTTGTGCTACCGCGTTCGCTAACGAGGCGTGCTTTTAGCTACGACTCGCCGGCTCACGGCGTGTCGGGTGGGTGGGAGCGCTCGATCTCAATGCACCGCACGCTCTACAGCTTTGTCCACCAAGTGTTTCCAGGTACTAGTACTTCCTATATTGATGTCCCTCCAAAAGGGCTGCATATATCTGTGCGAACCTAGGCAAGGCGTCACCGGGTTTCATTTGGTATGGCCAAGGCGCTCCCCACGGCACCGTATACATTCCGTTCTCAAGTGCGCAGACGTCGGTGCCCACGCCGTATCTGCTCGGCACACAGAGCCGCTTTGATCCTGGCAGCCTCTGGTGGGTCCACGCGTTCGTCAACAACTGGTGCGCGCTGCGCTTCGACGTGATGAACGCCGACGTCCGGCGCGTCGCTCGTAAACTCCAGGAATCGCTACTGGCGACGGCGCCAACGATTGACGCGCAGGCCTTTGCCTCTTGGCAACACACGGCCGCCGACAACCTGCTGCGCGAGTGGTGGGCGCTCGCGTGGCGCCTTGTGAGCACCTACAGCGACGGCTACGCCACGACGGGCGAAGGTCCGAACGAGATGCGTGCGATTGGGTACCCTGCGTGGTGGCTCCAAGCCACCGAGTATCGCGAGTGGCCAGACCAGTCGTTCCAGCCGCCACCCACGACGCAGCTGGAGACATCCTCGGTGGTGATATCGAGGATGCTATGCGTGGTGTACGGCGGCGTCGGCCTCGTCCTTGGGATGGTTCTCATGTACCGTCTCCAGACAAACCGGCGGCTGCACTATCTGCGGCTCGACTAAGTTCTTAAAACGCCTGTGCAATATACCAACACGAAGATTGCTGCAAAGACGTGTTTCTTGTCTCGAGAAAGCCGCGTATTACGGCAGCTTGTGGTAGTGGCGGCGGCGGTTGGGCAGCATCGACATGATGGCGACGCCGAGCCCCACGCCGAGCAGCACGTAGAGGACGTTGGTCACGACCGAGCTCTCTTGGTGGTGCTTACTGGTGGCCAAAAGCACGGCGTCGGGCGGTGCATTCTTGAACGAGTCGCCGGGCCAGAGCACGTACTCGGTCGTGTTCAACCACGAGAGCGGGTAGCCGTTGACTTGCATGTCGCCCTCGCCGGTCGCAATGTAGCCATCGCTGTACTTGCCAATGAGGCTCCACGCGAACGCCCACCAGCCATGAAAGAGCTTGGTTGCAAGGCCATTGTCGCCGCCTCCATCTCGTGGACGGACGAAGCGCTGGTCGAGAGGTTGCTGCGAAGTGCAAAAGCCTCGCTTTGCCACTTGCGCGCCTCGAGCCGGACGTCAGCGTTGATGACGCTGAAGCGCAAGAGGCTCCAGTTGTTCACGAATGCAAAGGCCCACCACATGCTGTCCGTGCTAAAGACGCTCTCCTTTCCAAGGAGGTACGCTTTGGGAATCTTGGATTGCCCGCACGAGAACGGCGCGTAGACGGTACCGTGGGGCGAGCCCTGGCCATACCAGAGCGTTCCGCCGAGGCCATCGTCCTTGACCGTGTCCTGACCTAAGGACGTGTCGAGGTAAGTTCGCAGCGTCCTTCTTGATATATGTGTCGTACTTTGGACGTGGAGCACAAAGCTAAACATGGTGCGGTACATGGAGATCGCGCGCTCCCAGCCGCCCTTGAGCACATGCGGCCCGTCGTAGCTAGTCGAAATGTCATGTGTTGCAGCTCTATCATGCTGCCACATACCGAACAGGCGCCCCAAAGGGCCCGGCCGCTACGCCCTTGGTCATGTCGTACGGCGTGCCTTCGTAGTGGTCCTTGAGCAGCTCCATGACGTCGTTGAGCGTCACAGGCGCGTCGGGCTTCACCGAGAAAGGGTACGTCGGGTACTCGACGCGGGCGCCAAGCGTCGAGTCGAGACCGAGCGACGGCGCAAACGTATCGAGGATGCGCCAGATGCGACGACCGGCGTACAGCGACAAGATCGGGCCGGGCACAGCAAATGCGTACGCCTTTGTAAAGTCGAGCGGACCCTCCGTTGGGTGCCACCACCCCATCTCTTGCGCAAACGACTCGACGTTCGGTGACGCCAAGAACGTGTCGCTCTCCGAGAGGTTGAGCGTCCGGATCGTGAAAAAATTCGCCACCGCCGTCACGTGACCGTCCGGCACACGCTGCGCCGCCCAAACCGCGCTGGCGTTCTGCGGCCCTACAATATCAACGTGTCAGCGGATTGATAGTTTGATAAATTACATGAAAGACAAACCTGTGAGGACGTGGAAGACCCACGTCTCGCCGTACTTGTCGGCGATGACGAGGGTTTCGGCCGAGTCGCCATACCCTGGCGCCGCGGGATCGCCACTGTCTTCGCTAAAGAACCCATATTGGACAGCCGCCTCGCCCTACATATAGTTTCATGAGATGGTGCTAGCATGAATATACCATGGGGTGGTAGAGTTACCATGGTACGGACGGCACAGCGCGCGCTGTCGCAGCGCTCGAGCGCGAGCTTGGACAGTTCAGCGATGCCAAAGAGGTTGTAGCCGTACGGCTTGCTCGAAGGCCAGCCCACCGTCTTCGCCGAGCACGTGCTCTCGGCGATGCTCAGGCGCACTTCGTTCATCATGCCATAGTCTTGGTCAAAGTACGCATAGGTATGGGCCACCTGCGGGATAAACCCCAGTGGCATTGTTAGGGCTTGGCCCTGCATGCAGACTGTCGTGAGGCCACGCAAGACAGCGACGTGTACCTCAACAGGCGCGTAGTGCGGTCCACGCTCCTTGGCCACGAGGCGCGGGTAGCCTCCGTTGAAGTCGTACACTGGGCGCTTGCTGCCCGGCGCGTGGTCCTGGGCGGGCACGTGCACGAGGCGCACATCCGCCGTCGACCAGCCAGCGTCGTCCGTGTGCGCTGTCAGCGAGGCGCCGTCAGCTGACGCGCCCTTGGTCACGGCGACGACGGTGCAGGCGTCGGCGGTCGCAGCGGCCAGCAGCAAGAGCGGGGCGAGGCGCATGGTGGTAAATGGCGTTCTGCCAGCGCGATCCAAAACGACCACCATGTACGAGTACGATCGTACACCAGTACGTAATACCGTACATTGCAGTGGCCCCTAGCCGTCAGTGGCGCCACCGCACTGTGTTGCAAGTCAGGTGCATCCTGCATGTACAGAGCAATCGGGTTGCTGAAGGACTCGGGTAGCTGCATCTGGTGACGGTGACGGTCGCATCACGCTGGTTGAAGTTCGTGTACCGGCGGACGATGTACCTGGACTTTTACTCGCTGTGATTGGTCAGCATGTGGATTGTTTTGGCCAATTAGATTGCGCGACCGATGGAAGCTCGTGGGCGTTCGTTCGTGAAGGGGCGACTTTTGGAGGTCGCTGTCGTCTGTCTGTCGCAGAATACTGTAGGAGAGCAGTAGGAGAGAGTACCTTGAGGACCATGCTATTATAATAGCTCAACTTCTAGTATCATGTTGGTGTTTTAACGATATGTCGTCCTATGCTGCCGTGTCGGACAGGTCGTGTTGATGGAGGATGACGACTTGCCTATCAACTTGCGAAAGAAGGATCGACTTGCAAAGCCGTCGGAACGAGGAACTGCAATCCGACCAGCTTTGTAGCATATCGAGTGTGTATTCCGCAGTTCTTATTGCTATGGTACAGGTTGTCGGCGGGGATGATAAATCAAGGGGCGCATTTGGCTCAAAGCATCTCGAACGGGCTCGACGGCGCATCAACGACGCATTCGAGGAGGAGCTGAATGTCTTCGTTGCTCCACGGCGGCAGCGCCTCGTCGTCGTTGAGGACGTCCCATGTCCATTCCGTCACCGCCATCCACGTCGCATCCGGTGGTGACGCTTTCCTCGCCGGCGACGCGTCGTGCAGCACAGGCCACCGCGGTTCAATCGCCGCTGCAGGTTTTTGGTGCACACGGTCTTTTCGGCGCTTGGTGTCGGCTCGGCGCTGGTTGCGGTTGTGCCGAATACGGTGCTCTTCGCAGAGCGAGTGCACCTGCTCGCCGTTGTACTTGAGCGTGCGCTCGTTGGGGCAGCGGCCGCTCTTGTAGCGGCAGCGACCACGGTAGCCCGACAGGCTGCTGGCACTGGTTGTCGACGACGACGCCATCGGATCGCAAATCGGGCAATGGTTCTCACCCTGCAAGATACGCCGAAACCGCCAGCTGTCGGCTCGCCCAATCAAACGCGGGCGCCAAGTGTAGCTTTGAAAAAGATTCGAAGTTTAGCACGCGGGCGGAAGGTGCAGGACTAGCGAGTGCATGGGCGAGCTAGCCAGCGTCAAATATTCCAATCACCTGAGGTCACCCGAGGCAAATGTGCGACGCTGTCGAGGACGCGACGGGCGACAGGGCATCACGAGTCACGATAGGGGACAAAGAAGTGGGGCCGAGATTAAGCGAAGTTCGAAGCTCCTTGGTGCAATGTGGGTTGATCGTAGCATGTTCTCGACCACATGTGGACTGTTCACGGAACGCAGGGCCGTCGGCGTCGTGAGATGGGTTGATGGCGATCACATCTGATAGGGCTGCGTCTTGCTAGAGGGCGACATTCGGACGCTACCATCGCTTGATTGTTTCCGCACATGGGTTTGGAAGGACAGCGTGCACGCCTTCGTGGCAAGCACGGCAACAGTTCTTAGCCATACGAGGATTCTACGTTCGCTCATGGCACTGGCACCAGATACTACTGCAATGCGAACGTGTGTTGTCCGACCTTGCATGCATAATCCAGTGCCACGATGCAAGTGATGGGGCCACCGTCACCAAGGGAGGACCTTGACCGTCACGGACTGAAGCATGCTCATTGCCCCTTGGCGTAGAGCAAGATGAGGTCGACGTCGTAGGTATATCGTATCGAAATCCCTTGTAACAAGCACCAAAGCCATTGTCTCGTGTTCAAATGCTGTTTCATACAGAATGTGAAACGCTGTCTAACACAGCATTTGAAACCGCTGTTTCATGACCCGTTTCAACGGTTATCCGGATGACTGGCCGTCCGGATTGGAGAGGTGGAGCAGTTTTCGATCTTTCGGCCAGCGAACTAGTCGACGCAGCATGGGCGATGTCGTACGCATCCTTGGTACGCTCTCGCAACATGGGCATGTGGGCGGAAGGTTGACGCTCGGTATGTGTAGGTGGTCGACCGGACCCGCTCGAGCGCGGGCCGCCCAAGCGCGTCTCGCACTCGGTCGAGAACATTGGCGAGCACGTCGCAGCGTCCAAGAAGCGAGCGTCGTGGAAGTTCACGCTCGGCGAAGCCGATACGATCCACGAAGTGACCTTGTTCCACTCGATCATGTCCATGAAGAAGGTGCGACCTTGCGGTCTACGGTCATGCGCTGACACGTGTAGGTTGTCCACTTTGATGGCCGCGAACAATACATGAGCAACACGATGGCGCCTGGTGACTGGAGCGTCGTGCTTCTCCTCGAGAGCTCGAGCTCGGCCATGGAGGTGCGCATCAACGACATTGAGGCCGGCGATATTCCCAAATACGGTGCGTCTGCCTCGCGTAATCTTCGGCCATTCATACTCTGCGCCATAGATTTCCTCATTGATCGCGTGCCGTACCGGCGCATGGACGTGTATCGCCGATCCAAAGCCAAGCCGGCGGCGCATGTGTTTGGCGCGTCGACCGGGTACAGCAACACGCCCGAACCTCATCATGCGCCGCAGCACGACGGTAGGACCATGACATTGTCTGTACGACCAACACGGCAATAGCGGGCCTGCAACATGGTCACTGGGGTCCGTCGGGAATGACGCAAGAGACGAACCGACCGCCGTCGCCGCAAGAGTTGAAGCCCAAGCCCGTTGCGCCCAAGCAGGAAGTGAATCTCCTTGATACGTCGGCACCAGACGTGTCCGTCTCGGCCCATGCAATCGTGTTTGACCCCTTTGTGACGGTTCGTCGCTGGGAGCGACTTCACCGAGCTTACATTGTATGTGCGTTTCGTACTGTAGGGAGCGCCGCCGGCCAAGCCCGTGGCGCAAGCAACAGCGAGCGCCGACCTCATGGGTCTCTTCTCCCAGCCAACGTACGGTGTGGGTAATGCCTTTTGAAATGTTACGAGTCTGTCGTCTAGACCTTCGCAGCAGCCGCAACCGATCGGTGGAAGCAACTTTGGCCAGCCAGCCTTTGGTCAACCACTTCAGCCAGCCTTCGGCCAGCCTCCTCAGCCGGGCTTTGGCCAACCACTGCAGCCAGCCTATGGCCAGGCTCTTCAGCCGGGCTTTGGCCAACCACCGATGAGCAACTATACGTACGTTTGTCTTTGGATGAAAGATAAGACCTTAGCGGTACATACAGGACGGCGCCCATAAATCGAGCACCTCCCATGCAGCAAGGATACCAAGGGTTTCCACCTACGCCAACCCCGACGCCTGGTTATGGGTACCCTAATGCGTACCCTCCGGCAGCACCCCAGCAGGCGTCGGGCTTTGCGTTTATGCAAACGCCGCCACCGCCGGCCGCCTACGCGAATGCGCCGCGACCTGCCAACTACCGGACGCCGCCGGCAAACTTGAGCATCTCGAATCTCATGGACCCGCATCACGTCAACAGCGCTGCGCCGCGCGGCCCCCCGAACGGCCAAAACATCAACATCAATGCGTTTGCAGGCATGCATTAAGGCAAGTGGTAGTTCGCCAGAGCGACGCTAGCAACTCTAACATACACACGACCTTTCGATTCATCATCGTCGCGATTCCACGGAGGAGAACACGGGCTTCACAAGATGTTATGCAGGAAGTAAGTCCATCGTCCCTGTTCGCTTTGAGTCTATAGAGTATGCGAACCCACTCTCTCGTGGTTCAGAAGGCAGCTCCCACCCGGCTCCCACCTGCCTGCCACAGTACAAGCCACCAAAAGACCAAAACTAGTTCGTAGTTGCTTGGTGGATCTGAGCGTTCTTTGAACGGAAGCATTCCTCTGCGACTTCAAGTCCCGTCGCATGCACGATTTGTGCGAAGCGATAGATCAGGTCGTGTCCATGCATCGAACGAGCGATCTTATTTATGGGGAAGAGACAGACATCACAAACTGTTCCCTTGGTGCCTTGTACTTACATACTAGAACTCGTTAACTGTGCTTCGTACCACCGTGCGAAGCCAAGTGTTGATGCGGCAATATCACCTTCTGTGGATTCTTCATGCATCATCCCGTTATCCACCTGCTGCCGCCGCCAAAGGCCATTTGACATTCAAACAACCTTTTCAAGTTTGGTTTTAATTGATGTACCTTGAAATGTTACGTTTTTCATCGAATATAGCCTTATGACGGTTGTTACAGGTTTGTATCCCAATCAAAGATCCCGACAACACCGGCTCGAGCATCGAACGAACGACGAAAATCACAGAACGGCTGGTTGCGACAACTGAATTGCGAGCTCGTCCAGGACAGTGCTTTGTGTGAAAGCTTGGTCTTGAGTATCGCTACAGTCATTCTTTCTTTTCCCGTGCATCGCTCACCATCATGTCTTCTCAAGCCCCTTCGTGCCTTCCAGAGACACCACCGCGCTCGACGATGGCCGACGCCATCATCATTCACGACGAGCTTAGCATCAACGACAACGCTGTTCCTGCGCAGAAGCGTAGCCGCAGCCGTGCCCTCGGCCTCGCTGGCGTTGTGCTGGTCACGGCCGGGGTCACGATGGCCGTCGTCTTGACGCATTCTCCGAGCGATCCGGCGCTGACCGAAACCCGCACCGGTGTCTTTGTCGCGACGAACGGCGGCGTGAGCACGACGCCGCCGGTGCCGGACCCGACGTATACCTCGCACAACTTTTCGCTCAACCCGCACCCAATCGTGCACGGCGACGTCGAGGGCCTCCGACCCGACAGCACGCGGCCTCCGTCCAAGCACACGGATCGATGGGCGTCGCAGCTTGGTGCTGGGACACCTGAGCCGACACACGCTGGTATGCCGCGGTCGGGCGCGCCGTGCGCGTCTCGCACGACATCGATCCCACAGAGCCGAAAGCCACGAACGACCTACCCGACGCCGGCGCCTACCTACCCGACACCGGCGCCTACCTACCCGACACCGGCGCCGACGCAGCCCAGCGTGTACCCGACGCAGCCTATCAAATACCCGACGCAGCCGCCGGTGTATACAACGAGCCCGCCGGTGCCCACGTCGGCCAATCCTACGGTGCAACCTTCGATGACGCCTACATCGCAACCCACCTCGCAGCCGACGACGTTGCCAACTTCG